>NC_043714.1:60536065-60559579 GCF_006229205.1 Suricata suricatta
ATAGTGTAAGCAACAGTAGTGCCATAGATGAGAGTTTGATCAGTTTTGTTTTGGGTTCAGATGATGGAAAGATTAGGGAAAGTTCTGCAAAAGAATTATAGCTTGTTTAAGATGCTGTCTTCTGACTTTGATCTCTATGCTTTCTATATAAAAATAACCTCTAATTGATAAAATGTTTCCTCATCACTTATCCTAAACAGCTTCTTACTTGAGATATCTTTCTTGATTCTTTCTGCAGGTATTTAATAAAAATTTATTGAGTTCCCTTTGTATGCAGGCTCAAAGTATACAGTCATAGATGAAGTAAACCTGGGTGCCATTAGAATGTGGTAAAGTAAAGGCCATGAGGAGGCAAATGAGGGCTATGCATCTTTGAGTCTTCTGTTTTGTGTCTCCCTTCCTTCTCATTTGTGTTCTGCCTTTAGCTTAAACTTTTGTGTCTCCAGTAGTTTTGCAGCCCCTATTTCTGGCAAAAGTCCATCATTTTTATGTGAGTAGATTTTTAGTTTAAAATGTAGCTATCTCATACAAACCTGCTCAGTTCAGTCCATTTCAGTTGCTTATGCTGAGGATCACAAACTTATTGGCTCTATTTTCCAGTTCTTAGGTTCCACTAACAAAAGTTTGGAGCTGGTACCATTTTTCTTTACTAAAGGGTTGTGTGGTGTAATGTCCCCATTGATGGCATGTGATGATAATTATGGTTGCAAACCAATACTTGAGGGGCAGGGCAGGTATGTAAGTGAATGAAGCAAGCTGGCTGTGTTATGATAAGAAGCAGTTGGAATTGTAGTGAAGTGGAGAACCTATACTCAGTGATCACAGATTTAGGAACTATTGTTGCCAAATGCAGAATGGGCAGAAGGGAGTATCTTTTCCCCTTTCTCTAGGTGGGTTGACCTCCTGGTCTCTCTCCATGCTCCCATCCACTGTTATCCAGACATAAATGATTGATCAAGTTAATTATAATTGGAGGAAAACCTGGACTTCATAGCCTAGCTTCTCTCTTGCTTTTCCTCTCTGGCATTTGCCCAAGTGAGAAGGTACATACCTTAGTCTGCTTCTCCAGGTGGTGTTGCAGAGTCAGGCTCCCCCCCCCATGAGAAGTCCAGCAGTAGTCCAGTGAATAAGGCTGGCTTTTTCTGTAGTTTGATAATAAGAAGGCCAGTATTTCTGTTTGCCTAAAGCATGTCTTCATCTTAGACTTTGTCAGCAATAAATGAGATATTTTGATCCTCATCTGCCTTAATCTTTTTTCTCTTATTTTTTTAATTTATTCATAATCTCAAGTGAAAAAAAGAGGAGTGTGATTTATTAGGTACTCATGTGATTAGGGTTGCTTGATTTTCTAATTTTCAAAATAATTTTTAATTAAAAAAGTTTTAGGTAGGCTTCACATATCCAGCAGAGCCTAATGTGAAGCTTGAACTCACAACTCTGAGATCAAGATCGAGATGAGATCAAGAGTCAGGTACTTGATGGACTGAGCCACCCAATCGCCCAATTTTCTAATTTTTAAACAGAAATCAGGAATTCATATTTTTTGTATGAAAAACTCCTGATTCTGAAATGTTGGCAAAGAACTGACATTTCTATTTTTTAATGTTATTTTTAAAATCTTGAGATAGAGACACTGGACAAGTGGGGGAGGAGCAAAGAGAAAGAAAGAATCCCAAGTGGCTCCCTGCTGTCAGTCCAGAAACTGACATAGGGCTCGATCCCATGAACGATCATGACGTGAATTGAAATTAAGAGTTGGAAACTTAACCAACTGAGCCACCCAGGTACCCCAAGAACTCCTATATCTTTTTAAAATCTTGAATTTTGAGTGAAAATTTTCATGAGAAGCCACAGAGTTGCAATTATACTCCAAACCCTCTGGTTTGGGGTCAGAATAAGCATCTAGATTTCTGTCCCAATCCCTTCTGTTGAATTCAGTCCTCACTTGGAGTTGGAGCTCAGATCTTTACCCCAGCTGACTAATCTGGATTCCTGATATCTCAACTACCAAACCATCCTTCTCTAGCACCTTCTTCTCAAGGCTAGACCTCTGTCTCCTCACCCTTGTTCCCTTCCCAACTACAAACTATAGCTCTTCTTCAGTCTTGCCCCCCCCCCCTCACATCCCAATCTCTAGAATGATTGCTCCCTGGAGGTCTCTGTATTCTTGCCTTATCTACACGCTCTGAACTCTTGGATCAATGACTATACCTCACTGACCCTTAGTCATTAAGATGTATTCAACTGGTCATCACCACTCCTGTCCTGCAGGACAAAGCCCAGTTAACCCATATTCCTCTCCATTCTCAGATTACTCCTTTCTCCCAATCTACCTCCCTTTGAATCCCCAAAACATCAGAGTATAAACATGTACCTTGTAGGATTTGAGTAAATTCTAATTCTTCTTTTCTCTCCCTTTCCCACTTGGTACATGGCTGCTGATAGGAACGTTTTCCTTTTTCTCTTATCAAACAGGAATCCCTTATAAAAGCTATTCTAGGTTTCTTATTCTCATTTCCCTTAGCACACTCTTTACTTTTCTTATTTCAAGTTATGGGCTCTACTCACGATCTCTTTCTCTGGTCCTCATTCTGCCAGTCTGATAGCAGCCCAAGGAATGGCAATCTGAATTAATTTGGCTTAATTGTAGATTATTTTCCAAAGCTTGGACTGATCAATAAGACAACATCTCAGCCTCCCCTGGGACCACCCATTTAGTTTTCAACTCAGCTTCTTTGACTTTTTTCCAGCCATCTGTTTTACTTGGGCAAAGAGAGTTAGTCTTGATGTCGACATGTTCTTCCTTTCATCTATATTTTTGGCACCTTCAGTTCATTCAGAGTTAACTCCAAAAAGGAAACATTTACCATTCCTCAGCAGCTGTTCAGTCCTGGAGGAGGAAGTAGAGAATCTTGTTTCTCTTCCCATTGGCCTGTCCTCCGTTATTCTGGCCATAGCTATTCCATCATCCTTTGACTCTGGCCTGCCTGACACCTGGATGCACTGATTTTTGCTTTGGAATGAGCATAATAACTTCTGAGCTCACCTCTTGTCAATTCATTTTTCAATGTGTATGAGTTCTGAATCTCAGTATATGGCCCAAGGCTTGGGGTCCAAAGGCTGACATTCCACCTTTGATTCCACCAGTCATCAAATAAACCACATCATCAAGTTGGACTTCACTTTCCCCATCTGTGAAATGATCTGTAACAGAGATCCTGTATTCAAATGTCTTTAAATATGTACGTATAAAAGAAAGGAGAAAATGCTAAGTTGAGACAAGTGGGCACAACAGGGATTTAAAACTAAGAAGACATATCCTACCTAAAGACATTTACTGGCTCAGCTAAATCTATCTGCAACTCCTTGGCTAAGGATTGGCTTTGGCTCATACTGTGTGAGCTGTATGATAACTCAGGCCCTTACATTCTGTAAACCCTAAATCCCCTGTGTTACAGCTTTTTCTCCTCAATAGTTTTCCCTTAACTAATATTTGAAAGAGAATACTAGATGTAATGTGATGGAAGATCTGTTTTACAAATCACAGCCAGCGCTTTGCTCGTGGAGGTGACACATTAGCCTGAACTGATTTATTAGTATGGAGCAATCACTGGAATGGCAGGAGATATATAAATGCATTGCAGAAAGGGCATAACACAACTTCTGTGGCCTGAAAAATACAATTCTCAAAATTCTGCTTGCTTATCAGAGCCAGACTTTGGAGAAGTTAGGATGAAATGTGCAGAGATGACATTGACTCTGAGGAGATGAATATCAGTATTTCCTTTACCTTGATTTTCCCCATCATTAGATACTCTCTGATGGTTTGGAATGGACTTGGCTTGTGGAAAATGCCCATAAAGAGCATAGGTAAGCTTCATTGGTCTCAAACATAGTTACAAAGGTTATGGAAGCATGCCAGTTATAACACAATGTGCTGTGGTTACAGCCACATTGACCTGCAGGTATGCTTGGAGGACAATGGCTAAGAAAGTAGGTATGAATAAAGATTAATTCTCTTACTTAAACCTCAAGAACCTTACAGTTAGTTCAGGAATCTACACCAACAGTAAAATCACAAATATTGGTAGGGTCATGCTGGACAATCTTCAGTAGCCACATGTAACAGTGGGAAGCAGCAACAGTGGTAGTGGACTGATTTTCACTCTCCAGTTCACCCTTTTCCTGCATTTGGAAGAACACCTGAGCAGTCACCATTTAAACCACACAAGTTTGGCCATTCTTGGAAAAGTCAGGGTGGAGAATGTCTCCAGAAAAGGGAAAAAAGTGGTTTTGTGATAAATATTAGCTCTTGAGCAAAAACTTTAAAAACTGCAGTGCATTGTATCAGTCAGCCATTGGCACAATAATGATGTGTAACAAATGATCATGGTATTTCAGTTGCATTTAGCAATCAGCATCCTCACAGATTTATGAGCTCACTAGAGTGCTGCTGATCTAGGCTGAGCTCAGCCAGGCCACTCTGCTTCTTACTGTGGAACTCTGTGGCAGCGCAGCAGCTCTGTGGTACAGGTCTCTCATCTTTTTTGGACCCTCAGGCTAGCTATGGTATGTTCCTTAAATGGTGGTGGTAGAGGTGTCAGAGGTAATATTCAAATGCACATGTACATTTTAAGCGCTTGCTTGTGTCATATTTCCTAACGTCCTATTAGCCAAAGAAGTTGCATGCACATGACTGAGCTCAAAGGGAAGAAGCAGAAAAACATATTCCTCCTAGGAAGAAAAAGCTATATGGCAAAGGCATGAAGAATCAAGGCCAGTAATTGAATTTACAACAGATGTGAACATACTTTGTATCCTGAATTGAGGAAAAGGGCTTATCAGATAATTATAGATTTGGATGAGCTTCAAGGTTTTAGATGTTGCCTATAAAATAAAACACATTGCTTTTTTGCCACAGTGACATGTGGTTGAGAAATATATCAAAAATCCTATGTGAGATGTGTGCTTATGTGCATATATACAAATATGCTTATATTAAATGTAAGTTGAATCTTATGGCAGAGACTAACTGATCACCAACGATCCAAGCCTCTACTTTAATGTTTAGTATTGTTGCCAGGAAGTGACTATACATCCAGGAATGGGGTTTTCCAGTCTTCTTGCACCTAGGTGATGCCAAGTTCTTGCCAATGGAAGGGAATAGAAGAAATGTGCCATGGCTCAGGCTAGGGTAATTGAGATACAGACATTTTTTTTCCACCTGCTCCTCTTCACCTGCCTCATGAATGCAAAGGACTGAGTCCCCATTTGATAACTTGGTCTCAAGATGGAATAACGGTAGTTCTTTGAATGTTGTGCAACACTACCTGCCCGCCAGAAGCACTGATGTACAACTACCTGATTAAGAAATGAACCTCCATTATATTTATGTTATGCCACTACACTTGGGTGAGGATTTCTTACAGCAGCTAAAACAGTCATATGGAGAAAATACTGAAGCTCCCTTCTTCCATTCTACAGAATTTACAGAATGGGGTAAAATAATCAAAGAGAACATTTACTGCTCATCTACCATGTGCAAGGTTGGCATCTAAAACATATTACAGAGTTAAATGTTTCAGACCTGTGATATATTTTAATGAGTTATTGGACTTACGTAGAAAGAGAAGCTGATTTTCCCATCATCTGCTACACTGGGCTGTGCAAATGGCAGATGAATAGTAGAAACCGTTTGTTTTTGACATGGTGAGAAATATATGGAGGCCTGTAAAGCCATATCATATAAGTTAGTTACAGAGCAAATTTAGGATCCTTTGCAATAGGATGTGTCAATGAACCTAAACAAAGGAGGTGCCTAATTATCTCAGGTGGAGTGCAAATGTGAATATATATTATACAAATTCAGTAGTTTGAGGATTGGGCTACTGGAACCCTAAGACATTGCCTTAGGGAACCCACTCTTATTTCAGATGCCTCAACCCTTGACAACAAGTACAGAGGACTATATTATGGCGGGAAAGTTGTGGGTTATAGGGCGGTTGAAGAAAGCGTTAGGACGAGGGCAGATTTTTTCAAGAAAAAAGTGACAGTGAAAAAAAAATTTCCTGTAAGGGTTGTGGTGGTGGTAGTGTTGATAGCAGATATGCTAGGAAGGATCTCTGCTAAAACCACATGGATAGCAAGAAAAGTGTTATTCTTTGTGCTTTTCTTTCCCACATCTGACTTCTCCAAAGGTGTGCTTCAGGGAGAACAAGCAGTTTTATAGCAAGAATGCAAGAAGAAAAAAGCTAATATTCTCTTATTTTTATTAGCCAAAATAGACACCCTAAGTCAAAAGGCAGTGCCACTAAGTGAAGTGATTGGGTCTTACACATATATGAAAGATGTGTGTGTATATATGAAATGTATACCCATGGAAGGATTAAGGAGTTGTGTCTCAAGCTAAGAGTTTGGACTCCAATCAGAAAAGTATCCAGTGCCTGGGTGGCTCAGTGGTTTAAGCCTCCGACTCTTGATTTCAGCTCAGGTCATAATTTCACAATTTGTGAGATCAAGCCCCATGTCAGGCTCTGCACTGGGCATGGAGCCTGCTTGGGATTCTCTCTCTCTCTCTCTCTCTCTCTCTCTCTCTCTCTCTCTGTCCTCCTCCCCAAACTCCCCCCCACTCTCTCTCTCAAAATAAATAAACTTTAAAAAAAGAAAAATACTCAATGTATTACTTCATATAAATATTTTCCCAAGAATCCAATGGAAGAAGTATCTTTCATTTATTCTCTTAGTAACAACTTGAAGACTGCCAGAGGGAGGACGGGGAATTATCTTCTGTTTTCAACCAAATTAACAGCCATTTCAGGCATTCTGGTGTTAACCATTGCCTTTCTGCTCTGTCTTTCCAGAAGAAAACCAGACAGTTTTTAAGTTAGTGAAATGTTCCTTCACCAAATCCAGACCCAGAAGTTTGCTAGTCCGTAGTCCACACATGTTCATTTCAGATAATTTCAGCATTCTGCTTTATGAATAAAGAGAAATCACCCAGCCTCATAAAGTGGGTTGATGGCATTCCAAAAACAACTTTATAGCAGGCATTCTCATTTCTTCTTGGTTGTACCTTGGCTTGGAAAACCATTTTAAACCTTCAACAGAGCGAGGTTGTGTCAGAAGAGGCCCCCTTTCCCTAGAAGCAGTTTAAATTTCAAAGCAAACAGCTCAGTCCATTTTGCAAGTATTGTGGAGAGGTTCCCTTGGAAGATAAAGCAAGTTCGCCGAATGCTAAAGAACAGTACATGATATCCCTTGCTGGGAGACTTTTCCCTCTCACATAATTGCATAGGCCATATGGTCCCGTAACACACATATGCAACTCAGATATAACAGGGACTGGCCATGATGGTTTCATTATTTCTCTTGCTTCTCTGTGTTAGTTTCCTATAGCTGTTGTAGATTATTGGCACAAACTTAGTGGCTCAAACCAGAGAAATTTATTATCTAAGTTATAAATGTCAGAAGTCCTACAGGGGTGCTTATTTCTATATACAGAAAACATTAACAAAAACAGGAGGCAGGCTGGACTTGGCCTGCAGGCCACAGTTTGCCTGTGTCTGCACTTGTAGCCAAGGGACCACATCACATTTGTCCTTTCTGTTTCCTGAGCCGAGCAAAAAATAACTTGCCCAGACAAGGGACTCAGTAAATATTGCATTGTTGAAATGATTTAAGATATCTCCCCTAGGGTACAGATTGGTGCAACCCCTCTAGAGGGTGACTTGGCAATTGCTCTTAAATTGGACCAAGCAAGTGACTTCTAGGAATTTATGGTCCAGCTGTATTCTGTTGAATCTCCTAAGGAATGTCAACAGAGGTTTTTATTGCAGTATTGTTATAAGAGCAAAAAGTTGGTATTCCCCTAAATTTCTTTCTATAGGAGAGTACTTAAAGGAATATTGGTAATTTAGTCAATGTGTAAAACCAGTGTGGATACCTTATCTTTTTGGGGTTTTTATTTATTTGGCTCTTTTAATGTTTATTTATTTTGAGAGAGAGGTGGGGGAGGAGGGGCAGAGAGAGAGGGAGACAGAATCCCAAGCAGGCTCTGTGAACAGCTGATATGGGGCTCAAATCCTTGAGCCATGAGATCATAACCTGAGTTAAAATCAAGAGTTGGGTGCTCAACCGACTGAGCCATCCAGGTACCCCTATTACTGTGGTTTTCAAAAGGACTGTATATATATTTCTCAGAACATTAAAATTCCTGAAAAACTGTCCAACAAATTGTTATGACTCATTATCTTTGGGTGATGACCAGTGGTTAGGAAGAAGGAATACTTTACTTTTCACTTTACATTTTTCTCTATTTTTCTCCCTAGGTCCATACATTATTTATAATGTAGAAAAAATATAGTTCTTGTTGCAGAATTGGGTACCACGTATTTATTTTTGTTGGTTCCTATGATCTTAAAATATGTGTACCTGGGTGGCTCAGTCAGTTTAACGTCTGACTTTGGCTTAGGTCATGATCTCACAGTTCATGGGTTTGAATCCCGTATCAGGCTCTGTGCTGACAGCTCAGTCTGGAGCCTTCTTTGGATTCTGTGTCTCCTCTCTCTGCCCCTCCCCTGCTCATGTTCTGTCAGTCTCTGCCTCTCAAAAAAAAATGTAAAAACAAATAATACTCCCATATAAAAAATAAAATAAAATAATATATTTATACCCTTGCTTTTGGTGATTTTACAGTTGAAATTCCACTTGAAAATATTAAAGGCAATATGAAAATGAATACTAATACTTTCATTTCAATACTGTAATAGTTAAAAAATGATGAAAACTTTAGTGTTCAGGAAGAGAGGAAAAGTAAATAAACAACTGTATATTCATCTAATAAGGACATTCTGTCATTTAAAATTATATAATAGATAGTTTTGAGTACCTTTATAATAAAATACCTTGTGTTTTGTTTTATTATTATACCAAAAAATAAAATAAAATTATATGACGGAAAGCTTATGAGAAATACTTATTAGTGAAAAATACATGCAAAATTATATATAGTATCATCATAACCATAATAAAGAAACATGTTCCCAGAAAAAAGGGCTGCAGAAATATATAAAAATATTCACTGTATTATTTCTGAGGCATAAAAACAGAGGTGACTTTATTCAGATTTTCTTCCCCCTTTTACTTTGCTCTTTCTCTAATAAATATTCAATTTCTAGTATGAGTGACACAGATTACTAGATGCAGGTCAATGTTTGTGTTTATAATAAAGAGGGAATACTTACTATATTTTATCTCTCATTTATCCTTGTTAATTCATGGTCATCATGAAACAGGGCATTTTATGTTGTGTGATATGAATGAGTGTCATGCTTAGAAGAAGAAGAAAAAGGAGAAGGAGGAGTAAGAGGAGGAGGAGGAGAGGAAGGGGAGGAGATGGGGAAGGGAAAGGGAAAGAAGGAGAAGGAAGAGAGGAAATGGAAGAAAGAGAAGGAGAAGGACATCTTACAGTCATCTACTTTCAGTTCCACATTACCACATTCTTTAGACCAGTTTGTAAAACTGGGAATGTTTCACTCTCTTCCTCCAAAATATATTTAAGGCTTTCCAACTGCAAGGGTAGTAGTAACTAGTTCTTCAAGCATGAAATTCAAGAAATAGTTATCCTAGAGCAGGTGTATTCCAAACCCAGATCACTGTTTTTTTTTTGTAAATAAAGTTTTATTGAGTCAGGTTCTGCTCATTTCTTTACATATTGTCCATGGCTTCTTTGGTGATACAATGGCAGAGTTGAGTAATTTTAAGAGAGATCACATAGACAACAAAATCAAGTATATTTATTCTTGAGAGACAGAGAGACAGTGCACGAGCAGGGGAAGAACATAGAGAGAGAAAGACACAGAATGCCAAGCAGGTTCTAGGCTCTGAGTTGTCAGCCCAGAGCCCGACGTGGGCTTGAACTCAGTAGTCATGAGATAATGACCTGAGCTGAAGTCAGATGCTTAACCGAGTGAGCCCCCCCAAGTGCCCCAGCAAAACCAAATATATTTCCTGCCTACCCTTTATAGAAAAAGTTTTCCCAACCCCTATCCTAGATATTTGGGGCAAGGGGTAGCAAATAAATTACCAAAAAACTAAACTCAACAATATACTGGAACAGAGTTACCCTGAACTCTTTGCCATATATGATACTGCCCCTTGCCACTTTAGTTTTGTTAGGTTTTAGTTGGATACTGTAAAATATTTGGAGTTCAAATCAAAGTGAATATTACCTGATAGTAACAAGAAGTGAAAATGGACAGTCACTTTTGAAAGATAATTTTTTAATGGTAACTCAATGACTCACATACATAAAATAAAAATAGTTCACTGATTTTCATTAAATTTTTAATCAATAAAATGTTGCAACCAGTCCAAAGATGGATCCAAAGAACAAATATATAAACATCCAGAATATTGCAAACAAAATTTACAAATAGATGCAAACTGATAAAATTGTTCAGTATCCATAGAGCAATAATCAATCGCACATCACCACACACAAATCCAATTTCAATGTTCAGCAGTCTTTTGTCTTGTTATCAGTTCTCCTAATTTATGGGAGGATGAAAGATTGCGATAATCTGAAAACAGCCAGACAGTATACTCAGTACACTTTTTGATTCATTTCAAAGTTTTTCACAATTTTTCTCCCACAACATAAAGCTGAAAGTAAAATGCAACACTCAGCTAGATTATATAAATACAGTGCCTTCCTTTAGGCATATGTGTTGAAAAAAATAGATAAGGCCTCTATTTGTCACATATCAAAGTAGTAGAGATTCAGCTTGAGGCCACCTCATGAACCCTGCTAAGGATCAGAGGTAAGTGGAAAGGAGGCAGTGTTATCAAAAATCTTATTTTCATGAAAAACTGAAAGCTCTCATAGGAATCAACTCATCCTAAGGAAAGAGTAGCTAAGCATGACCCTGAAACAGAGGTAGGCATTGAAGTGGAGGGGTGAT
Organism: Suricata suricatta; assembly: GCF_006229205.1. Taxonomy (NCBI): domain Eukaryota; kingdom Metazoa; phylum Chordata; class Mammalia; order Carnivora; family Herpestidae; genus Suricata; species Suricata suricatta. The sequence goes on from NC_043714.1 coordinate 60,547,027, forward strand.
TCTAATTATGGGAGGAAAAAAGTCTGTTTCTTCAATTTATCTCCTGACTTTCTCCAAAATTATATTCACTTAGGACCCCATTGACAGTGTTGTAAGTAAATTAAAATAAAGAAATCATTATAAAACTCTGGAAGATATTGAACCCAAGCTGTTGCTCTTGAACCAAGTATAACAAAAAAGGAAAAAGACATCTCCCTTCCTTCAATTTTTTTTACCTCAAGGGTTCCAGTTAATTGGTAGCTGGGGAGGTAAAAACAAAGGGACAAAAAATGTTCATAAATATAGAATAGTTTGAACAGACCATCAGATGTTAATATCCATTACTGTACCATCCACCAAGGTGTTTAGTATTCCTTAGGGGGAAATTGTCTACCGAAAATGTGGAAGAACCTGGAATATGATAGTACAAGAAACCAAACTGCCCACATTGTAAAACACATGCTATGGTTTAGGTTGAGCTCTGCGGACATAAAAAAAAAAAATATGCAAATCTAAGTATTTCTCAAATTCACTCAATCTTTCCATTTTTATTGTATCATCCTTGACCATACTACTATTTTCTCTCACTGGGATGATGAAGAACATCTCCTCAGAGTAAAGGGAATAAATCACAAACTCAAACTGCTTAAAACCTTTTTTCATGGGTTCCTATTGACTTTCAAATAAAGTCTTGACATGCCCTAGAAGACCGCACTCTGTCTCGACTATGCATGTCTCTATTCTTAGCTCTTGCCACTTTCTGTCTTAATCCACTATGTCTCTCTCTCTCTCTCAGTAACTGGAAACTGCCTTGGTTTCTCCTTTCTCTGGGTAGCCAGTTTCTTTGTTTAGGAACAAGTAACCAACAAAAAGAAGGGGAAAGAATGTTCTAAACTAATCCCCCATACCCAAGCTGGAATACGTGGTCCCATGAAACTAAATTTTCCTCTGAAATCCAGTACTCTATTACTTGTTTGGTTTTCTTTTTATAATTCAGTTTTCAATACCTGTCTCTCTAGACTTTAAGTTTGTAAAGGCAGTGTATGCATCACATATAATAGGAAGTAAATGAAAAAAATCTACCTCTCTCATATTTATAATTATATCCCTATCCAACCATGCTCTTGTGTGACAATATTCTGCTTTCTTTTACTTACGTCAGATACGGTTTCCCTACATTGGGTTATGTGAAAGCTCCTTGAATCATGTCAGGTGTGTGATGAATGCTCTATGATAGATTCTATTTCTTCATTTTTTTAATACTGATGCACAGGAAGTTTAGATCTTCTGGGATCTGAATGTTGCTGAGTCATTTCTAGGTTCCTGGGCTCTGCTGCTGAATTAAATGTAGCCAATAGAGCTAAAGTCTTCAAGTCTTTTAAGGGGATGAATAGTCAGAGACCAGTCAGGGGCCAGGTCAGGTGCCAGAGTCTGGCTCCAGCAGGTCCAAGGCTCCCTGAAGGATGGACAGTGCTGGCAAAAGGGAGTGAGAGAGGCTGGGTTTCTTTCTGCTCACCAGGCAGGCATCTCTGCTCTTCTGGCAGGCATCTCTGCACTGACCAGAGAGTCAGCTTTATTTATTGAAAAAAAATGTATGGGGTACAAAACAGAAGAGGTAATTGCCTTAGACAATGATTTCGGATGACAAATTCTTTGGTATGTAAAAATTTCCAAGAATGTAGATTGGTAAAAGACTCAGGCATAATTTTTATCAATAGTGATTGATATAGATGACTTAGATGCTTATCATATGGGGAAGGAAGGGATCTTTAGCATTCAAATACAAGGCAATGTTTTTAGCATAGCAAAGGCTAAAAGTTAATTCTTTGTGAGCAGGGGTCAGTAGCCTATTTTCTTGAGGGGAAGTAAACCAAGTTTTCTCAGGAAATGTAATATATGCTCCTGAAAACACAAAAGAAGAAATTTCTATAATTTCCTTCACAAGGTTACATAATTAGCATATATGCTTCACAATTAGCATATTTTTAGCATAAGGGGATAAGTCACTCTTGATACCAGTCAACAATGGGCCTTGGGGATCAGTGCTCAAGCAAAAATAATTGAGTAGGGGGTAGACATAGGTCACCATCTGATGGTGGAAGGCCCCCACCTTGCAAACCCACCTTACCTCACAAGGTTTTTTGTTTTTTTTTTTTCAACTTAGTTCAGAAAATGGCTTCCAACAGTCAGGAGGTGTCCTCTTATAAATTCTGGGCAATGCTACTGCCTTCCTCAGAGCTGTGAATACCATGAAGCAGCCTGGGGATTCCTCTGGATTTGAAATTAGGCAGCCTACTTTCAGAATAGCTTCAGACCAAGGGGCAAGTAACCCTTGGAAGGTCCCCATTCAGGGAACAAGTATTCATAGGCATAATTTCTGCCAGTAGCTGGAGATATAGTGTACAGTCTTGGAACAGCTGAGCCATACCATTGTTGAACCCATTGTTGAACCAAAAAAATTGCTGTAACTCATCCAATCCTAAGGTTACAAACTGGCAGCATGTGAACAAGGATTGGGCTTCCAGATGTGTCTTGTTTGTCTTATACAGTTTTAAAGACTTGCTCAGTCTCATATAAGAATACAGATAGCCAAGCTTCCTTTAAAAGTTAGACCAGGCCACATTGCCACAAGAGAGCAGTGGAACAATGGTGGAGAGTAGATGTACAAGTAGCCTCCACTCCCTGTTGGAATATGGAACCCACTCAGTTCTTTTATGGGCAGTTATTTTGTGACCCTTTTTATAAACCAATCATCCTTTTTTTATAATGAAGCAACCATCTCTTTCTGGGGACAGTTTTGGGAAAGAAGCAGGATGAGACGAAGTGGCTTCAGTGATCAGTATGGCAGCATCAGAACTATAAATCCAGCCTATTTCTCTTTGTCTCATGTCATACTGTGGATGGATCTGCTAAGGATCCAGTGTGTTAGAGGGTAATGCTCCCCTTCAGCATTATCTCACCAGAGAAATTAAGTGCTTGTCCTAAGGTCACACCACTTACAAATGGATCAATGACTAGGCTTCTAATTCTTTCTGCATCCCACATAGTACTAACAATACAAAAAATGGTATGTAGCAATTGAATTGAATTAGATTGAATGCCCTCTGTGAAGTTGTCTTATCACCGAATTTCTTCCTACTCCCCCTTTTAATTTGGTTACATTCAATCTAGCCAAACACATTAACCAGATGAGAGGGGTTACACATTGTTTTCACAGGAAATCCTCCCTTCCTCCTTCAGTTTACCTAAATGGATGGGAAGTGGGGAGGGGGGGTTTGCCAGTGTATACACACACATGTCGATGTATATATTTATACACCACACATATCCATATACACATGTGTCTGTAAAACAATATGTGCTCACTGCAGCATCTGGCTTTCTGTGAAGTCTTGACCTCTGCTCCCTCACAGCTGTGTTGGCTCAGAGTTTAGAGCAAGACTTGCAAGACTCCCTGAAGAACATATGTTTCTAAGAAGTCCCCTAGTTCTTTATCCATTTTTGTTTTTTGCAAAGGGAGTCGTAAAAGGTTACCACCTAAGACCTTGTACTAGTAGTCCTGCTTTCCCTAAGAATTTCTCATGGTTGAAGGAATCATCCACTAAAGACAGAGTTGGTGTGAAAAATCATGCTCTGTAATCTCTCTCCCTCCCTCCCCCTCCCTAAATTGCCCACGAAAGAGTTCGTAATATTTTACTTTTTAATTGCTATGCTCTTCATATTGAATGAACTGCTTTGTCTGGAAGGAGTTGGCCACTCTGGACAAGAGTGACCTTCTTAGCCTCACTGTTTCAAAGAGGCAGTTAAAAATTCAGTGGCAATCCAAAACGCTCTGATTCATCCTCAACACCTTGGCCTTGTCACTTCCACAAGTGCTGTTTTTATAGAGCTGGGTCTGGCTTGGTGGGTTTTGGGAGGTCAACCATGATTGAAAATGGCTGGCCAGCATTACTTGACATGCTCCTGCACACAGGTGGGAAGCAAAAAGCAATGAAAGCACAGGTGCTCCAGATGCCTAATGTGCTTTTATTCGGGAAGAACATCTTGTATGTCCTATTATAAATGGATATGTATAATATATTTTTAACAAATTAAACATATATTTAAGACAATAAGCTTTAGGAAAGCACAGTTAGACCTCCCAGTTTTAGTTTATAAAAACTGAGTAAATTTTCTTAACATTGCTTGACACCTTTGGATTCCCCCAGCTGAGGGCTAGGGCATGATTGCAAGGAAGGAAAGAGAATTCACCAGTTTTGCAATAACAGCTTGCTGGATTCTGCACATTTAATCCACCTCCTTTCTGTACCCCCAAACATCCTTCCCTTTGATCTTTCCTATTTCAATAAAATATTTGGAGTGTTCCTTGATTTCTCTTAGTCTTAGAAATAACATCAATTCATTAAGAAAAAAAATTAGTTGTCTTTATCTTCAAGATATAAACACTCCAGTAACTTATGAATGCTTTCACTTCCACCTGCCTTTTATCATTGCTCTGGAGAAAGAGAAAGAAAGAAATCTGAAATTACATTTAGCTTGGACATATCATAGTCACTTCCTAACTAGTCTTGCTTCCAAGTTACCCTATTAAGACCTATTTTTTAACAATAGCTAAAGGGATCCCTTAAAAATATAAGGCAGATCATTTTCTCCTTTATTCTGTATCCTCCAGTGGTTCCTTGTATCATCCCATGCAAAAGCCCAAACTGTGGCTAATGAGGCTGTGAGTGACTGAACCCCTATTTCTGCTCTCATCTTACCCCTCCCCCCACGTGTCTGAATTACTTTATTCCTCTCATGTTTAATTTAGGTCAATACTAACATATTACCTTGTCAGAAAGACCTTCGCTGTCCCACTGGTTGATATATATATATACATACACACACACACACACACACATATATATACACACACACACACACACACACATATATATATATATATCCTGTCCTCACTCTACACACCACATCCTGCCTTTTTTCATAGCACTCAACACCATCTGACATATATTCACATGTATACTTGTTTATCGTCTTTTCTCCTCTCAACAGAAAGTATATTTTATGAAAAGAGGGACTTTGTTTTTTCATTCACTACTTTATACCCAGTTCTTTATAGACTAACTGGTCTGTAGTGTTTAGTTAATCTGAATTGAATGGAGGCATGAGTGGATTGTCAGGGCCACAGAGGTGGGGACATGCAAAGCCAATGGCAGAGCTTATAGGAGAATATGCAGGATGCCCATTAGCTGAGGTCTAAAGAATAAGAAAGGTGAATAAATAGCTGCACTTGTGAGCTGAAGGGGTCAATGCTGGTAAAGTAGGACTGAACTGAGTAGCCGATTCAAGGGCTGCGAAGTAATTATCAGAATGTAGAATCAGAGCCTCTTGATGCTGAGCTGATTTTTTGCTGAGCACTTACTATATATTTGTACTAGTTCTTGGGGTTGTTGTAACAAATTACCACAAACTCAGAGGCTTAAAACAACAAAAGTTTATTCTCTCATAGTTCTGGAGGCTAATAGTCTGAAATCAAAGTCAACAGAGCAGGGCCATGCTCCCTTTGCAGGCTCTAGAGAAGAATCTTTGCCTTTTCTAGCTCCTGGTGACCCAGCCATTGACTGACATTCAAGAACATAACTCCAGATTTCATGTCCATCTCCCATGCCCTTCTTCTCTTCCCGTCTGTGTATCCTCTCCTTTTCTTATAGGGACACCAGTCATTGGATTTAGGGCCCACCCTAATCCAGGATGGTCTCATCTTAACTCAATTGTATATATATAGGCTCACATTCTGAGTTTCCAGATGGACATGAATTTGGGGGAAGCACTATCTAAGTCACTATAACACTCAAGCCCTTTATTTGATTTATATCTTCACAACAACTCTCTGAATTAGATACTATTATTGGTAACATTTTACAGACACTAGAAACTGAAGCCCAGAGAACGTCAATAAATTGCTTAAGGCCATATAGCTAGAAAGTGGGTTCAAATCTAAATATATCTGACTTCACAACCATCTAGTTTGATTCTTTGACTATACCATGCTGACTCCAATCCTTACCACAATAATATGTTCAGAATATGTTGATGGTTAAGAAGGTACTTATTTTAGGAACCCTATATTTAAAACCATGGAACTGGGCCATCTTGCAAATACAAACAACACTTATAACTTCTTCCAGTGCTTTTACAAGTCCTCATGCCATGATTCTTCAAGGCCTGACATCATTGTCCAGATAAGCTCACTAGGGCTCTGTGAGAAGGGAGGAGAATGAAAGTGGCTCCCCACAGGGGCACTGAGCAGTCATGGGGAGAGCTATCTTCACCTTGGATGGAGTGTGAAATTAAAGGCAGTTGTCAACGGGCAAGGACCATCTCAGGGTCTGCTTTAGGCTAGAACGTACATGGAAGGCAACAACTGCCTCCTATCTGCTCAGAATGACGAAGTCACTGGGCATGGGCTTATTTGTGGCCAAAAGACAGGAAAATTATACCTTATCATGTTTTTCTCCTTTGATCTTTATAAATAATGTGCACTGCAACTACAAGTAAAAATTTTCATGATTTCCCCTGCGAAATACTCCACAACTTTCCAGCCTGGGAATGTATTTACTTCTGTGATGGAAATCTTCTCCCTGGTTTGCATTAACTTTTTACCAAACCTCTGGCCTAGAAGTTATCATTGGTTGAAAGCCAGCTCATCAACATGAACATGTAAGGGTTTAAATCTTTGTTTAGGCTCCCCTTTCTAGGAACTGAAATACAAAATGAGACATTTCAATGTTCCGAGATGGCATCTGTTTCTTTCTCTCTGTAGCTTCTCTCTTCTTGACTCTTTTTCCACCTCTTCCTCTATCCCTGCCCCCTCTTCCTCTTCCCTGGATCTATCTCTCTCTCCCTTTTTTCTCTCTTCTGTCTCTCCTCTCACCCCTGTCCCAAACATCTCTATCTCTCTCCCCACTATCTCCAGTCTTTTGTAATCATTTTGATATTTGTCAGATCCTTGTAGCTTTATTAAGCCAGGCAATTAGTTTCTTTGGTTTAACGTCTTAAAAAATAATTTCCGCCAACTCCCTAGCTTCCAGTGTGCATTGGTGCCAAGATCATCCAGAATGTGTACAGTGCCGAGAAAATTAATGGCAGCTTTCAGGCACAAACTCCCTCAGCTTCCCTCCCAATGCTGCTTGACTTTTGCTCAGATCTGCCCTATCTTCTCCTTTCTGGTGTGCCGGGGACAGATATGTTCATCTGTCTTGCTTCCTCAACCACCCCCTTGAAAATTTTTCCTTCTCTGCCTAGAAACATTGCTAATTATCTCTTATATTCACATGTCCCCTGCTTTTTCCTACTATCCCTCCCCTCACGACCAGCCTTGAAACAGTAGACTGTCCTGACTGTCCTCTCTCCTCTTTCTCTCCTGTGTATTCTAACTACAGATTTCTGCGACCCTCTCCATCCTACCATTCCTCAAAAATTGCTTCTGCAAGATTAATCACATATTGCTATCATTAAATCCGATGGTCTTATTTCCCAAAAGTGATACGACTTGAATTTTCTGCAACCTATTGCTTTTATTGACCAGTCATTTCAACTTTCTTAAAACTGTTCTGGCCCTCTGTTTGCATGACACAACTTTCTCCTGGTCCTTCAAACTCTGTGTACTTCTAATTCCTGCTAATGGTTTTATACCCTTCGCTTCATTCTCCAAGCTTTCTTCCAGTGATGCTTTCCTTGATTGCCCTTCCTCTCCTCCCTTCCCCTCTTCATCTCCATCCACTGATTTGTCTCTAGTGCTTCCAGAACTTCACTTGTCACTTTTAGACTGATGTTCCCAGAATGCAAATCTGCCCAAGAGGCACCTGGGAGGTTACAAGTCTGGGAACTTTGGGAAACAAAATTTTCACAGACATAATATGGCACAGTGGCAGTAGATTTGGGTTGTGGTAGGGGAATGGCAGAACAGAGGAAGATATGGCCATGTCAGAGGTACATGTGAATTTCTAGACATACCCAAAAAGAGGTGGGTAGGGGGTAGCACAGAATTTTCAAGTGGCTGGGGTTACATGTTGTGCAGATTGGGGTAAGCAATATAGGGTATTGTTTCCAATGTGATCTCATATGAATCATCTAGTTTGGTGAAGCCTAGGTAAAATCATATCACAAGGTCATTTTGACAGATATGTAAACTGAGTGTACTTGAGGGACTTCAAAATCAGGGTTGGCCAAAGCACCTTTTTGTGCACAGTGCACAGTTCATAAACTCTTCCAAGGAGGGCCACTGCTTTTTGAGCCAGAACTGCTACTTCTAGGGAGGTTCGTGATATTGTCACATCTTGGGTTGGAGAGCCACATTTTTGAAGACTGGTTAGGGCTTGCCTACTGTTGTGAGGAAGAGAATGTGGAGTAGGGAATCAGACCTCCATGGGAAGTCTTGTCAGAAACCAGCCAGGTCCACGTCAATTCATCAGTGATGACTCTGCAGAAACCTTAGTTTCTGATCTTGGCTTTTTGTCAGACCCTGTCTCTTTGTCCTTGTTTTTGTTATGTTGGTGACTGCTCATTTGATTCCTAGTTTTGTTTCGTTTGATTAGGGTTTGTAACTCTGTACCTCTAACATTAACCGTATTTAGACTTGGCATTTTCCATAGTAGCCTATTTTGCTCATGCCTTAATAAATGGAGAAATTCTGCTAGAAAACGTTATTCCAGCATAAGAAGCAAGATCTTGCAGTGGTCCTAGCTAACCCCTAGGATGTAGCACTCCTTATGATCTTATAACTATCTGTGAAATTTATCTAGTTCAATGGTTCTCAAACTCCTGGGTGCACCAGAATCATCTGGAGTGCTTATAAAATCACTTACTCTTGATCTGCAGTCCTGGAGTTTCTAATTCAGTACACCTGAAACAGAAAGTGAAAATGTGCATCTCTAACAATTTCCCTGATGATTTTGCTGGTCTTGGGATTACTATTTAAGAATAACTGCTCTAGGGGCGCCTGGGTGGCTCAGTCAGTTAAGCCTCTGACTTCAGCTCAGGTCAGATCTCACATTCGTGGGTTCCAGCCCTGCATCAGGCTCTGTGCTGACAGCTCAGAGCCTGGAGCCTGCTTCTGGTTCTGTGTCTCCTTCTCTCTCTGCCCCTCCCCCTCTCATGCTCTGTCTCTCTCTGTATCAAAAATAAATAAAACATTTTTAAAAATTTAAAAAAAAGAATAACTGCTCTAGTGTGTGGAGTCCCTTTAAAAATGGTAGAAATCAGTGTTATCTCAAGTACTAGAAGTTATACATAGAACACGTTTCAACAATATTTTCCTTCTCTTCTAGTCTTTTCTATGATTTTTTTTCTTTTTCCCTTTCTGTTTCTTTCTGTCCCTCGCTCCCTTCTTTACTTTCACTAAATCTCCACAGAACATTTTCTTGCTGTCTGGCCAACATGTGGTTTGGATATGGAGAAACCAGTATCCATTCATTCCTGGCCTCTGGACCCAACAGTAGAAGATTCCTAGAACTCAGATAGATACACAATGGATCCAAGTGAAACATTTGAGGTTTTAGGTCCGAAATCAGTTAGTTTGCTTTCCAAAGTCAAAGTAACAGCCTCTAGGGCGGGTTTTGCCACTGCAAACATTTTTACTCGGAGCTTTGAAACAACTTAATGCAAGGGTGGGAACTGAACATGCTAAAATTCTAAACAGGATCCTCCAAGTTAAAACACATGTAATGTCAGTGAACCACTTCTTGAAATGTTACCCTTTGTCTTGTATCTGTTAAGTATAATGATAAAGCCTTGACTTATATGAAACCAGCCAAACTGAACCATTAAATTGCTTGGATATTTTGTTCTTATTGTTACACAGTATCTGAAGGAAGTTGATCTGAGCAAACAAATTACAGAGATTTATTTTTAAAAAGAAGGAGAAGATAGACTTTGGGGCCTGTTTATATACACTCAAGCTCTTATGTCTTTATATATAATTTTGGGCAACAGAATTCAATATTATTAATACTCAGAAATGCCAAACAAAGCTTTGAAATTAAAAAAGGTGGAAATTTAAAAAGGCTTCAAACATAAATTGAATAAAGGTTTTCTGGTTAATCTGTAATCAGGAAATATAGGAAATTGGAACTTCCCATTTGAGAGCATTTTGTCTAAATATTACTCTCTCCTATTGTCCTTCAGCCACTTAGATTCTTATTTAGCTCATAATCTAAGGCATCTCTATTATCAGGTCCTGAACTAGGCATTCTCAAATATGTTATGTATTCATCTTGAGAGAAACTCTGAGAGGTTGGGTTGTAGCCACTGGATAGAAAAGCACAAATTCAAATTTAGGATATCTGCTAGTATAGTTGAAAGACAATAGGTCTTCAGGCTGGGGAAACCTAATTCAGTCCCATTTGACCACATGCGAGCCTAACGAACCTTGGGTGATACTTCGGCACTTCAAAGTCTGTTTCCTTGTTTGTAAATTCAAGAAGAAATGTCCTTTGCAAATCTATCTTTCAGAGTTGTTTTCAGAATAAATCAGAATAAATGTGGATTCAGGTCTAAGATATTTTTATGAATATATATATAATCTTTTATATATATAAATATATATATAATTTTTTTTACAAAAGTAAGTTTAATCTTAGGCAACGGCAGGTCATTTCATATTTAAGCCTTTATGTATTTGAAAAACAATTTATCTCAAAGTGTTGTGCCCAAGTTTATAAAATCACCCCAAAACGCCCCAAAACAAGCACCAGAGACTGCTAGGGAGACCGAGTCACGCCTGCAAAAGCAAAGGGGCTTTATTACAAGCTTAAGCTCGGGCTCACAGTCTCCACCCCACCCGCTGGCCACGTGGAGAGAGCCCAGAACAAAGGCAGGGCAGGGTCTTTTATGCCTTTGGGAGGGGGAGTTACAGGAAATGATGACAGGTGTACAGTGATCCAATCCTTGCCCCCCATCAATACTGGCAGTTGTGGGAGCCAATCACAGTAGTTGGAGTATTGACCAATCAGAGTGGGCCCAGGACACCCCACATGGGGTGTGACTAGGCCCGCCCTTAGAAAGGTCAAAGGTATCGGCAGGCCTCTCCCGATTGGGCGCCGCAGGAGTTGTCCCTCCTTAAGATGCGCCCTTTCAGGAGAAGCCGGCGCCTTCCCCTTTAAGTACAGGGGAAGGCTGGATCGGACCTGCGGCGGGCGCATTTCCACCGTGGCAGTGCGCTGTGACCAGCTCCGGGAAGGCTGGGAGGGCCGGATGGGACCTGCGTCCTTACAAAAGGTTAAGAGCATGTTCTTTACAAGCAGACTAATCTGGATTCCAATGCTTATTTTAAAAGGACTTAAGTAAGTCATTTCTGTTAAAAAATCATTAAGGAAGACAATTAGGTAATGCAAATAAACTTTTTTTAGTACTTCATGAGGTGGACAGTGTCCTTTCAGAGAACTTCAAAATGGGAAGAAAGTCAGAAAGGTTTCTTAGGATAAAGAATAAAGAACAAGGAAGAAAAAAATAGGAAATATATGGTTGACTGAGGCCACATAGTCAACCTTGTTTGGGGTGAAAAGGCCAAGAGTTGGGTTGGCATTTGGAGATTGGCTGACTGGATATGTTGCCTTTCTGATCAAGCGGAGAATTTACCAGGACAGGAAAGTTTTCTAGGTTTCAGTTTGTTGATGCGCCACTGTGATATTGTGATTTGCAAGATATATATATATTTGGTCACTCAGATGACCATGAACTCCGGGAAGGAGAGTGGGGCTGGAGGTTGAAATAGCCATTGGCCAATGATTTAGTCAATCATGACTATGTTATGAATCTTCCAAAAAACCCAAATGGATTGGGTTCTGAGAGCTTCCAGGTTGTGAACATGTGAAGATGTGGGGAGGGCAGCACAACTGGGAGAAGGCATGGAAGCCCCTAACCCCTTTCCCCATACCTCACCCTTTATGTCTCTTTATCTGGCTGTTGACTGTCTCTTTTATCATATCTTTTAATAAACTGGTAAACACAAGTTAGTATCCCCCTGAGTCCTGTGACTCACTGTAGCAAATTAAAAGAACCTAAGGAGGAGGTCATTGGAGTTGTCTGTAACTGGTTGGTCAGAAGCACAGGTAACAGTCTGGAGCTTGTGACTAGTGTCTGAAGTGGGACTCGGGGGACATTCTTGTGGGACTGAACCTATAACCTGTGGAATCTGATGCAATCTCCAGGTAGATAGTGTTAAAACTGAGTTGAGTTCTCCGATATGTTGCTGGTATCTGATAATTATTTGGTGCTGTGTGTGGTGGGAGTAATCATTCCCCATATTGGAAATGGGTCCAGGAATCAAAAAAGAGTCACTCTGGGCAGGAGTGTCTCCATCTTGAGCCTAGAAAGTTTTCAACACTACTCCTCTCCATGAACTTGTTTTCTTCATCTTTAAAATGTGATCATGATAGGGGTACCTGGGTGGCTCAGTCAGTAAAGGGTCCAACTTCTGCTCAGGTCATGATTTCACGGTCAGTGAGTTGGAGCCCTGCATCAGGCTGACAGCCCAGAGCCTGGAGCCTGCTTTGGATTCTGTGTGTCTTTCTCT
>NC_043714.1:60559679-60560794 GCF_006229205.1 Suricata suricatta
TTTTCAACACTACTCCTCTCCATGAACTTGTTTTCTTCATCTTTAAAATGTGATCATGATAGGGGTACCTGGGTGGCTCAGTCAGTAAAGGGTCCAACTTCTGCTCAGGTCATGATTTCACGGTCAGTGAGTTGGAGCCCTGCATCAGGCTGACAGCCCAGAGCCTGGAGCCTGCTTTGGATTCTGTGTGTCTTTCTCTGATTCTCCCCTGCTTGTGCTCTGTTTCTCTCTGTCTCTCAAAAATAAGTAAATGTTAAAAGAAAATTTAGTGTTATCATGATAGCCACTTGGTTGGATTGTTAGAAGTCTTAAACATAATAGCAATAACTTCACATCAGAAGTGTTTAGTATAGTGCCAAGGAATAGTAAATGTTTAACTAATGATACTCATAGCATAAATTCTCTTTCTGACCTCTATTGCAGTGATGGTTGTATTATATGATCCATGTTGATTCTAGTTTGCACTTGACACAGATCCGAGAGGATCTGACATTACAGTGGGGTAAAGGAAGTTTTGGGTGGGAAAAAATTGCTGAATGGAGTGAGGCCTCTGATGCTTTGAGCTTCCCCTTGTGACTTTGAGAACATTTTTTTTCAAAGTGAGAGTCCATACCAGCTGTACTTGTTAAAATAAAGATTTTTTAACCTTGTGCCTCTGGATGTATCTCTTATAGTTATATATATGTATATACATGATATATACGTATATATACGCATATTTTTTACATATTTGAATATATAACACTTGGTATGTATAAAATATATGTTAGATATATAATATATGTTATATATGTAAAAAATATATATATAAACCTTGGCAGAAGACTTGAGGACTAAGAGACATGTCACTATATACATATTTGTATATATTGTGTTATATACTAAAGATAGTATAAATACATATAAATTAATAAATATAAGTATGTATTTATATTATATATAGTATATATAACTTGTCACTATATTTGTTTATATATATCATATAATATATATTATATAATATATACATAATACTATATTATATAATTAAAATATTATGTATAATTATAATATATAATATAATGTAATGTAACATACATATACATATATTGGAAAACTGGCAGTTTCTTTTTCTT
>NC_043714.1:60560894-60562002 GCF_006229205.1 Suricata suricatta
AAGAAAAAGAAACTGCCAGTTTTCCAATATATGTATATGTATGTTACATTACATTATATTATATATTATAATTATACATAATATTTTAATTATATAATATAGTATTATGTATATATTATATAATATATATTATATGATATATATAAACAAATATAGTGACAAGTTATAGATACTATATATAATATAAATACATACTTATATTTATTAATTTATATGTATTTATACTATCTTTAGTATATAACACAATATATACAAATATGTATATAGTGACATGTCTCTTAGTCCTCAAGTCTTCTGCCAAGGTTTATATATATATTTTTTACATATATAACATATATTATATATCTAACATATATTTTATACATACCAAGTGTTATATATTCAAATATGTAAAAAATATGCATATATATACGTATATATCATGTATATACATATATATAACTATAAGAGATACATCCAGAGGCACAAGGTTAAAAAAACTTTATTTTAACAAGTACCGCTGGTATGGACTCTCACTTCGAAAAAAAATGTTCTCAAAGTCACAAGGGGAAGCTCAAAGCATCAGAGGCCTCACTCCATTCAGCAATTTTTTCCCACCCAAAACTTCCTTTACCCCACTGTAATGTCAGATCCTCTCGGATCTGTGTCAAGTGCAAACTAGAATCAACATGGATCATATAATACAACCATCACTGCAATAGAGGTCAGAAAGAGAATTTATGCTATGAGTATCATTAGTTAAACATTTACTATTCCTTGGCACTATACTAAACACTTCTGATGTGAAGTTATTGCTATTATGTTTAAGACTTCTAACAATCCAACCAAGTGGCTATTAAATTTTCTTTTAACATTTACTTATTTTTGAGAGACAGAGAGAAACAGAGCACAAGCAGGGGAGAATCAGAGAGAGAAAGACACACAGAATCCAAAGCAGGCTCCAGGCTCTGGGCTGTCAGCCTGATGCAGGGCTCCAACTCACTGACCGTGAAATCATGACCTGAGCAGAAGTTGGACCCTTTACTGACTGAGCCACCCAGGTACCCCTATCATGATCACATTTTAAAGATGAAGAAAACAAGTTCATGGAGAGGAGTAGTGTTGAAAA
>NC_043714.1:60562102-60567453 GCF_006229205.1 Suricata suricatta
GGGCTGGAGGAAAACTTCTGTGATGATGAAAATACTTTGTATCATGTAGAAGTTTGGGATACATGCATGTCTGCATTTACCAAAACTGATGAAACTGTAAAGATCTGTTTATTCACTTTATGTAAATTATATCTAAATGTTAGAGATACTGAGTTTGAGTAAATGCAGGCTTGTGCTGGGTTTTGAGAAGAGGTGTGTGTGTGTGTGTGTGTGTGTGTGTGTGTGTGGCTTATCTTACAATCCTGGGAGAAACGTTATGGTGATTATATAACCATGCCCACTTGGGGGAAGAATAAAAAAAGATAAAAGGTACTAAATCAGATCCATTCTTACTTTTAATTTTTCCTAAACCATCCCTTAAAAGCATAAAATATTTTTGCTAGGAACACATAAAGATAACAATATTGGTTTTATTTTGATCTAAATCCTAACTTGGCAAGTACCTGAGCATCAGGTGTAGTAAAAATAACCAGGTTTGCTATATTATGGAGAATAATTGTTCTGTGATCATTTGAAAAATTAAAAAATCCCAATGTTACCACTGTAGTCAAGTTCAAAATGTCAGTATTATCTTCCTATCTCGCGATGACCAAAAAAAAAAAAAAATCACTTTTTTTGGTCTTTAAAATTAATTAGATCACAATCATAGAGATTACAAGAAAGAATTGCTCAATCTACTTGCTTTAGTGGCCCAGGTTGATGCACTCTGAACCCTGGACCTGCTGGAGCTGGACTCCAGCAATGGTTGACCATTAAGGGAAGCACTCAGATGTCTGTGAGAAGACTCGAGGGAAAGGATGGCAACAGATAGCATGTGGCTAGAAAAACAAAGCCAAATATTGTTCAGTAGAAACTGAAGCCCAACCAAAATAGAGCTTTCCATAGAGAAAGTGGGTTTTTTGAGCTTCAGCTCTTAGGTTTAGCCTGATTCTGCAAGATATCAAAGAGCACTGCTTGGATACATTCAACTGTGGTGGGCATTTGTGGCATTTTTTTTTCTAGCTGAAGAGATAATTTTTTTGTTACGTGCTTACCATTATTACAGGCTCAGTTAACTGTGGGTTCTGCTGGTAGAATCAGAATTTTAGTAGGAAGGAATTCTAAATGGAAAACAATCAGGGCAAATACTAGACTTTAGTAAACAAGTTTATGTATTGATTGATATTTTTAGTAGCCACAAGACTGTGATCATTATTCATCATTTGATTATTGTCCATTTGTAAAATTGTGGTATTTGAATCATCTCTGCACTGGAAGGGAAAGAAAATAGAATTGGAGAGAATTCTGAGTATACTGGAAATATTTCTGCAAAACCCTAACATGAATTCAGTGTTCATTATTATGGCAGAACTTTACATTCTTTCTATTGTTAGATCCACCCTGCAGCACTCTATACATTTTATATACCATATACATATGAGGAAACGAGGCCTTAGTTGATTTATGTCATGTTCCATCTCTAGTGGGTGACAGATTTAAGACTAGCACTAGGATTTTTGTATCCAAAGGTCATGATATAGTGGAAAGCAACTAGTAAAACTTATAACATGCCATGGTAATTTGGTTTTTCAGTCTACACACATACAAAAGAATGATTCAATTGATATAATTTCTTTTCAGAAAGTAATTAGACTACAGTAATTGAAATCTGATTCAGTGAAAAGAGATGAATTAACCATGCATCTAGATATGTTCTCTTTTCATTCATGGCTATTGGTGTCTATAGCAATTTACCTTGATACAGATTTTTTTAAGTTTATTTATTTATTTTGAGAGAGAGAGAGTATGTGTGAATGTGTGAGTGGGGGAAGGGCAGAGAGGGAGGGAGAGAATCTCAAGCAGGCTCTGCACTGTCAGCTCAAGCCTAATGCAGGGCTCGAACTCAGTAACTGTGAGATCATGACCTGATGTGAAGTCAGGTGCTTAGCCAACTGAGCCACCAAGTCACCCCAACCTCAGTACAGCTTTTAAAAGTGTTTTCACAAACATTCTATTTCTTTTCAAACTTACCAACTACCACAGGCTGAAACAGGATGAGCATTATTATTTGTATTATTGTTTTCATTGTATAGATGAGAACACTGAGGTTCAGAGAGCTTTAGTAACTTCCAAGATCAAACAACTAGTTACTGGCAGTTAGCAGTGATAATGAGCTAGTTCTACCTTTCTCCTCCCTGAGGAAAGACTACACTTTGCAAAGACTACTATCTACAAATGATCTAGCTGTTTCTTCTTCACAGGGTTGGAGAACTGTGTTGGTAATCCCCCCCCCCCATTATCACAGTTTAAGCAGCTCTAATGAGCTCTAATCGCCAGGAAATTGGGCTTTTCTCATTGTCATTAACAATGACAGGAAATGTGGGACTGTTTTCTTACATTCTTTCCTTTGCAGCAGAGCAATATGAGAGGAAAGATCATTTTAGTTAAAATAAATGTTCACTTGGATATAGTTAGCTCAGAAAATAACCAAACATTTTGCAAGTCTGGATTTTTTGAACAGATTAACATGAGTTTATAGTTATACTTTAAAGAGAGTCAAGGCAGTAAATATCCTAGTAATGGAAATATTCAATGAGAGATGTTCCTGGCTCTGGGACATTATTTGAAGCTATTTTCATCTTGCCATTTCATTTAGTGTTTCTCTAGTGAGTGGATCATTTAAAACTGTCAGAGTTTTGTGAAACCCATGAGGGAAAACCCTTAAAAACCTCTTAATCCCGAAATTATAGATCACTATAGCTTTCTGATAATACAGCAATTGTTTAAAAAGTTCTCAAGCAAGAGGACCCAAAATATAAAACCCTTTTGTCTCCTTGGCAGGAACCAGAATTTGTGACTGAGGTTCATCTTTAATAAAGGTCCCTTTCTTACCAGTCACCAGCTGAATGAATTCACCTCCTTTATCATACAAGCCAAATCACTCCTGAGTGATTCACAAATGAGTGAAGGTCTCATTTTTTTTCTCTAATTGTTTCTTCACTTTGTAACCCGTCTTGAAGTTCATTTATTATCATCATCATTATTAAAACCATGCCATGCTGATGGGCAATACAGTTACAGGAAAGGGAAATAGGGAACAGATTACTTGGATGTAAAATAACATTTGGTTGGCAAAGACTCTAATTGGTTTTCCCTGAAACGTGCACCTCCCTTTTTGGGGGTTTTATATAGACTGATTTTGTTGATTAGGTCATCCCCAATGGGAAAACAATTGATGCCAGAGACTCATTAGAGATGTGTGGGATCACATTCAAGGAGGGGAGGTTTTCTTAAAGAAATGAAGGACATAGAGCTGAGGCAAAAAGGAAGGACACTACTGATTAATAAATACAGTGTTTCAAAGAAATCATCAAAGACCCAAGACAATGAATGGCTTAAGCATGTTGATCCAATGTTGGTAGGTTCATTGCTGTGAAAGATTTTAAAATCTTAACTTTGTGGCAGTCGCTGTCTTGATTCATTTTTTTCCCCTCCAGAAGTAAATTAACTGGTTCTAAACACAAGGATTCATTAGTCTAAATAATGCCACTTACTCCTTGGAAATTACAATGTGCTGCCCCGCTTACTCTTAAAGGAGGGTTTCTCAATCTTGGCCCTATTGACATTTTTAAACCAGATAATTCTTTGTTGTGGGGCCTGCATTGTAGGAGGTTTAGCAGAATTCCTGGTCTCTGTCCACCAGAGGCCTAGTAGCAGCCCCCCCACTGTGATGACCCAAAATGTCTCCAGACACTGCGGCGCCTGGGTGGCTCAGTTGGTTAAGTGTCCAACTCTTGGTTTCCACTCAGGTCATGATCTCATGGTTTACGTGAGTTTGAGCCCTCATTGGGCTCTTCACTGATGGTTTGGAGCCTGCTTGGCATTCCCTCTCTCTCTGTCTCTGTCTCTCTCTCTCTACCCTCCCCCTACTCACACTGTCTCTGTCTCTCTCAAAATAAATAAATAAAATTAAAAAAAAATTTAAATGTCTCCAGACATTGCCCTTGGAACACAAAGTCACCCCAGGAGAGATATAGAGGACAGTACTGATAGCAAATTATACCAGCCAGTCCATTTTGCATGTGACCATGTGCTCATTTCACTAGTAATAATCACTGCAATGCATTAGCTCCTACAGTGCCCCCATCACTGGACAAACGTGTCATTTAGGAAGCTTTGGTTAAAAGCATAAAAAGGAATCCTCTGGTAAATGTAAGCAAAAAGAAAACTTACAAGAATTTCAGTCCTGTGAAGTGAATCATATGATTGAAGAAAGAAAAAAAAAAAACCCTAAACAACCAGTTATCAGAAAGGACAGGAATCAATGAAACCCTTGCCCTTTACAAAGTTTCTGTCTTCTAGATCATAATGAATGATGGATGAATTTAGGGCTCATGCATTAAGGAAGTCCTCTTGAACTTCATTTTCAGTCACTGGTTTTGAGATTCAGATTCCAAGAAGAAAGTCTGATAGCCTGTCGTGGCTCAAATGACTATCCACTGACCAGGAGCAGATGGTACCAAGACCATCATTATGTGGAGACCTTAATTAAGGGGGCACATTTAGGTACTGTTACCTCAAAAAGATGTGAATGTATTCTGGGGGGAACAAAACAACCAATATCTACACGTTACATTGTTTCAGTTGCCTTCAAGCAGGTTGGAGAGGAGGTACTACCATTGTTTATGGGTAAAGAAATTACAATCCAAGGTAAGTAACTCCTTCCAGGTCATGAAGTTAGTAAATGGTTGAAACAAGATGGAAACTCAGGTCTCTATGATTTAAAGTTTCTACTGCTTCCTGAATAGGCTGTTGTCTATATATTTATGGAGGTTCTTAGTCTCCCATTTATCTGATCATCACAATCAATCAATCAAAAGATGTTTATTGAGGGGTGATGAGACCAGCTTCTTGATACAATGTGAATGAAATATAAACAAATTGCTAGATATTTCCAGCTTAAGGGAACCTGCATTCTAATTGGGGAGACAAGATCAACCATGAAGAAATGATAAAAATAAAATTGAATACCAAATTAATGTGATGCATATATGCTAAAAATCAAGGAAAATGTATATTAAGCTACTGGTTACACTGACAAAGAAATTGGAGGAAAATGAGGCTGATACAAAGTAGATTTATTAGGCAAGATTATGAAAGTGGGACTTGAGGTAAAGAATAAATGACTTTTAAATTTAAATTTACATCAGTCTTACATTAGTCTTGAAATAAGGTGTATTAGTTTCATAGGGCTGTCAAAACAAATTACCAGAACTTTATTCTTTCAGAGTTCTGGATGCATAGGAGCACATGTACCCCAGTGTTCATAGTGGCACTTTCTACAATAGCCAAATCATGGAAAGAGCCTAAAT
>NC_043714.1:60567553-60783736 GCF_006229205.1 Suricata suricatta
AAAGAGAGCTGGGGAGAGTGAGGGACACAGACCAAGGGACACTACTGAATACTGAAAATGAACCATGGACTGAAGAGGGTGGGGGTGGGATGGAGGGGGTGATGGTCATGGAGGGGGGCACTTGTGGGGAGAAGCACTGGGTGTTATATGGAAACCAATTTGACAATAAACTATAAAAAAATAAAAAATAAAAAAAGACCTCTTTTCCAAATAAGGTAATATTAACAGGTCTGGGAATTATGAAATGAACATATCTTTTGGAACCGCCATTTAACCCACTATGCAAAATTTGATATACTTATTGGCTCTGTCTTATAACTCTGGATTTGTTACAATATAGTAATTACAGCGTAGTAATTAAGTTCACAGATTCTAGAATCAGAGATTGAGTGTGTAATTGGATTATCATTGACTTCTCAAAGCCTCAGTATCTCACATACAATAATCATAAGAATAATGCTTATTGAATGTTTATTATGGTTAAAGCCTGTGTAGACATGACATACATACTTAATCTTAGAAGAAATTCTCTGAAGCAGGTATTATCATTATCCTCACCTTAATGATGAGGAAGCTGAAATGTTAGGTTAAGTAACATTTCCAGAGTCATAAGTGTCATCAAAGCCATACCTATGAGCCATATATAACTGTCTTAATATTAGGTTAGACAATATTTAGATAGAATATTGCCAAAAATATTAAAAACGATATTGTCAGGGGCACCTGGGTGGCTCAGTCAGTTAAGCATCGAACTCTTGATCTCAGGTTAGGTCATGATCTCATGGTTCATGAGTTTGAGTCCCACATCCGGCTCTGCATTGACAGTGAGGAGCCTGTTTAGGATTCTGTCTCTCCTCTCTGCCCCTCCCCCACTAGTGTGTGCTCGCTCGCTCTCGCCCTCTCCCTCTCTCTCTCTCTCAAAATAAAAATAAACAGAAAAAAAGATCTGTCAGTGCATAAGAGTCCCTAAACATATAGTCATTATTGAAACTAAACCATAATCCCTCACCAAAGAAGATCTAGAGATGTAAAACAGCATATGAACAGATGCTCCATGTCATATGTCCTTACTGTTCTTGGAACAACCACACTACTCACCAGAACAGTATTTCCAAGAACTAATTTTTTGGAAGCCCTGTGGTTTATCAGGTAGTCAAAGTCCATAGGGTGAGGGAGTTTGATAGCAAACATGTAAGAAAGTGAATGGGGAAGCAGGTTGCCTGGGTGGCTCAGTTGGCTAAGTGTCTGACTCGTGGCTTTGGCTTAGGTTATGATTTCACAGTTTGTGAGTTTGAGCCCCACATAGGGCTCTGCACTGATGGTGTGGAGTCTGCTTGAGATTCTGTCTCCTTTCTCTGCTGCTCATTCATTCTTTCTCTGTCTCTCTCTGTCTCTGTCTCTCTCTGTCTCTCTGTCTCTCTCTCTCTCTCTCTGTCTCTCTCAAAACTAAATAAATAGAGGTGCCTGGGTGGCTCAGTCGGTTAAGCGTCCAGGTTTGGCTCAGGGCATGATCTCATGGTTCATGGGTTCGAGACCCGCATCAGGGTCTGTGCTGACAGCTAGCTCAGAGCCTGGAGCCTGCTTCGGATTCTGTGTCTCCCTCTCTCTCTGACCCTCCCCTGCTCGCACAGTGTCTCTCTCTGTCTCTCAAAAATAAAAAACATAAACAAACAAAAATCTACACCTGTTTAAAAGAAAAGAAAGTGGGTGAGGAGGCAAAAAGAGAAGGCAGTGGGAAAACAGGAGACCCTCTCTCATATTTGTTTTAGTCCTTTTACACATGTATTGAATACTTACCACATTCCAAACTCTGCTAAGTGTTTACATGCATTGTCTTCACAATCTTTGCATTAATTATTGAGGATTGGGGATGCTTGGCTGCCTCTGCTTAGAATTCAGGCCCTACACTGCTGCTAAATGAGCAAATGCCTCAGGGAAAAAGGCATGGGAAGATTAGGGCTCAGGTCAATGATCTTTGCTTTATGATCTTCACTCTTCAAGTACGGACCAATTTGGTATTTTTCTGTTGTCTACAGTTAGGTTTTTAGTGTGGGGTGTTTTTTTTTTTTTGTATTTTATCCATATCTAATAAGTTGTTTTCTGGAAGAAAAGTGAGTTTGATAGAAAAAAATTCCATTTCACAGAGGAAACAACTGAGGCTTGGAGTTGTTACCCAAGGGGAGGCAGCTAACATTACAACCCATCTCTCACTATAACCCAGAACTTCAATTCTATTATGTAAGTACACTCGTAATCCATTGCTTTCATTGAACTCACTGGTCACTTGAAAATCTCAGAATAGTGACATTCTATGTTCTACTTGGATATTTTTATGAAATAAATGAATTAGTAGTTGATCCAATTCCCCCATGAAATGCAAATATCACTGCAAAATATTAGCAATGTTTAAAGGACCTTTGCTTCTAACCATCATCTTTTACTTACTTGTTCTATTTTTAAATTACATCAGAATAAAAATAAAGCATATCAACTCAACCCAGTAACCTATACTTAGTGATAAACATTAGGCAATTCTTAAACAAACATGAGGAATTACTAGGACAACTGAAATAACATAAGCTTGCAACATGCCAAGAAGACACATGTGCTGAAAAAAGAATGGGAAAAATGGTTCTGTATTGTTTACTGCCACCTTTGTTGAAATAAACTCTGGATGAGCAACTTTTTCTATGAAGAACTGTGGTTTTGCTGGTGGTTTTTATGAATCTGTGCAGCATATAATTGATGGTTTTTCAGTTATGAAGAGAATTACTGATATGTACCCAAGCACACTTTATGAGGGTGAGAACATTCAAGCCCTGGCTAGAAAATTGGGAAATCTCAAATTTACTATAGACATCAGAGGAAGAATTTGTCTTTTTAAAATTTAATCTATGTACAATTTCTATCATGGTTTGGATTTCTTAAGACTTTATTATTTTTGAGAAATTTTAGGTTCACAGAAAAACTGAGAGGAAGGTACAGAGCTTTCCCGTACCCTCCACCCCCACATATGCGTAGCCTCCCTCATTATCAGTATCTCCCACCACAATGGTACATCTATTACAAGTGCTGAGCTGACATTAACACAATAATCACCCTAAGTCCACAGTTTGCACTGGAACTCACTCTTGATGTTGTACACTGTATATTGTACATATATGTGTGTTTGAATAAAATGCATAGTGACATGTATTCACCATTGTAGCATCACACAGTGTATTTTCACTGCCCAAAAAAAGTCTCTGTGTTCCAACTATTCATCCCCTCCTCCTCAACCCCTGAAAACCCCTGATTATGTTACTGTCTCCATAATTTGCCTTTTCCAGAACATCATAAAATTAGAATCAAGGAAAATTTTAACAGGGCCCACCAATCATTTAGCACTAGACTTGGGAGTAGAGTTAAGCAATCCCCATGAACGCCACTTAAATGCTCTAAAACCTGTCTGCAAATTCTTGATACTTCTCCAACGAGAGATGAGGTCTGTATCCCCTTTCTCTCAATTTGTCTTGATTCCAATGACTCACTTGTCACTCGTGCATGTAATAGAAATGACACTGTGTAGCCCCCAAAGCTAGGTCAGAAAAAGCCATGAAGTTTTCACATGGTTTGCTTGGAACACTCACCTTGGAAGCCTCAAAACAGCATGTAAAAATTCTACCATCCTGAGGCTACCATGATATGAGGAACCTCAAGCAAGGAGGCCATATGTAGATGCTCCAACCAACAGCCCCAGCTAAGGCCTCAGCAGATAGTCAGCATCAACCACCATGTATGTGAATTAAGACACCTCCTCATAACTCCATCCCCAGCTGTCCAGTCATCCCCAGCTGCTCAGTTTCTTTAGCCGAGGCTCAGACATCATGGAATCCTCTCTGAATTCTTGACCTTCAGAATATTGGACTTAGTAAAATAGCTAAAAATTTTGAGGTAGTTAGTTATGGAACAAGACTAATTGTCTCTTCTGTCCTGTTCCTAACTCTAATGTCAGTAGTATGATAGGTGCTTAGGAAGGTAATAAATTATTACAACACACCAAGGGAACATTTATATCAGGGGTTAGCAAACTTTTAGCAGTAGATCTTCAGTTAGGATTTAGCAAACTTCATGAATGCTGCAATGAATCGGTGTCCCAACCTAGGAGCTGTGTAACAAAACAAAATAAAACAAAAACAAGCCTTTAATATACGGGTCACAATTTTCCTCTCTATCACATGTTCTGCCAATATCCTTAGTGACTCAAAACTCAATGCAAATGACCCATCCAACCTTATTCTAAGGCATCTTGACTGTCCCAACATTTCACTTTATCCCTTCATACCCTTAACTTGTCATTCAGAATCAGTCTACACCAATCCCTTCCAGCTTTCACAATTAGTTGCTCTTCCACGTCTAGGAACCTTCTATTCCTTGTCTTTCCATTTGTTTCTCCAACTGTCACTCATGACTTCATTTAATTTATTACCGAGCTAGATTTCATGGTTAATCATTGCCACAACTTGAATACCAACTCTTGCTTCCTTCTATTTCCAAGGCACCTGTCTCACAAAGTAGGGCCTATGTCAACTCACTATGTACCTTCTCACCTCCTACAATCAGACTATAATGAAAACTGAAGGAAAAGAATCCCTATATTTTATGAATTGGTGCCAGTATGGATGTATGATCCTTCAATGTCACCTGGATGTTAATTTCAGCCCGTTAATTCAGCTTTCACTTATCTTTAGCATATGGTCTAGAGTTTACTTCTTTCCTGTACTTAGCACTTACCCTTCATTCCTCAAATGTTCTCATCTACATCACCACAAAAATGTGTATACCCTCACTTTAATCTCCTTATTTAACCTTCCATTTCATGTGCATCATCCTTTCTTCAGAGAAAGAATGATACCTGTGTGTATGGATCAAGTCTCCATCTCCACTCTTCTCTCCATTCTTCTCCTTTGAGACTAGTTCCATACGTGGTTTAGTTTTCTTTTGTACTTAAACCATTTTAATTCAGCTGGCTTTTTCCTTTCCCATCCTTTAGTTTTTCTTACCCTTAAAAGAAAGTTCATGAACCTTCCCTTAACTCTGAGACTCTCTGTACAGACCCTTTACTACTCTATTTCCTCCAGATTTAAGGTCCTTATGCATATCTTTTAATATCACTATCTCTATTTCATTTCCCATTCATCTCTCATATATTCCCATCAGCATATAAACATGCTATTTTTCTCCAATCTTAAAATATAAGCAAACTTCTCTTTATCATACTTCCTCTACAAGATTGTCCAATTTCTTTATACCCATTTATATAAACATTTCTTGAAAG
Organism: Suricata suricatta; assembly: GCF_006229205.1. Lineage (NCBI taxonomy): Eukaryota > Metazoa > Chordata > Mammalia > Carnivora > Herpestidae > Suricata > Suricata suricatta. The sequence goes on from NC_043714.1 coordinate 60,572,871, forward strand.
AGTCATTTCCAATCAGGTTTGCATCACCACTATTCCACTAAAACTTCTCTTGTCAGGTCCACTAATTACTTCCATGTTAAATCCAATTACCAGTTTTCAGGCCATGTCCTGACCCCATACTGGACCTCTCTCCTTCTATATATACTTTGTGTAGTCAGCCTATAGACTTCCACATTTTCTTGGTTTACCTTCTTCTTTCTCTATCTTCATCTGGTTCCAAGGCTTAGTCATGGGTCCTCCTTTCATCTCTTCTTGCTGCCTTGCTGATCTCACCCAGTCATATAGCCTAAGTTTCCCCTGTCAGCCAATGATCCCCAAGTTAATAACTCCAGATGAGATCTGTCCAACAAGCAGACTCATGTAACAACAGCCTTATTGAAATTTACTTTTAGATATCTAAGATTTATCTCAATCTTAACACATCCAAAATTAAAGTCTGTACTTCCTTCTGAAACCTGCTCCATTGGTGGCCTTTCCCATCTCAGATACTGGTCATTCCATCCCGGAAGGTTCTCTGGTGAAACCTCTGTGAGTAATCCTTGAATGTTCTCTTTCTGTTACACCTACATATAATTCACAAGGAGATCCTACTGGCAGATCTACCTTTAAAATATTTCCAAAATTCAATCAATTCTTACTTCCTCCAATCTTACTTCCCTAGTCTGAGCCATCCTTATCTCTTGCCTTAATAGTATTTTCACTGGTAACTCTCTGTCTGCTTTTGCCTTTCCTATAGCCTATTTCAAACATCATGGATATAGCGTTTCATTCCTTTGCTTAAAATCTTGCAGTGGCATCCAGTTCACTCAGAGGAAAAGCCAGAGAGAGGACAAAGGTCATCAAGCTCGTGGCCCTCCCTCAGCTTGTCTTGACCCCATTTCTTTCTGCTCCCTTGCTTGCCCACTGCACTCCAGCTGCACGGCCATTTTTGCTGTTCCTCACACACTTTCCAGGCATTTTTCAGGGACTTTGCCCTGGCTGTTTCTTAGGCCTGGAATAACCTTCTATCCCATACTCACACTGCTAACTCTGAATTCTTTAAATCTTTGTTTAAAGCATCTTATTTTCTCCCCTTAAGTGTTGGAATTTCCCAGGACTCCATTCTTGCCAATTTCTTTTTCTTTTCTTCATGCAATTTCTAATTACTCCGAGATATGCATCTTTAGCCTTAATTTCTTTCCTGCATTTTAATTGATATGCTGAACATGGAAAGATTTTTAAGGAAATGTTTGCATTAAATATCTTTTTTTTAATCTCACTCTTCCTTTCTTCTCTATTGTTTGGTGCCAGACCACTAATATCTAATACTTCTCCTTTCAGTCAATTTGTATCCAGCGTATCTAGCTAAGATCATTCTCCTTAATATGGAGAGCCTCTCCTGAGAAGCACTTGAGGCTGTGCATATCAAATGGGAAATCCTTATCCTTGTGGATATGTGGTACCACAGAGGCTACAAAAAGCCATATCCTAACCTTCATGGCTATTCATAGAACATAAGTTATTCTCAGGTGCTAGTGAAAAATCTTTTCACTAAAATAGTATTTCTGTATTGGGGCAACTGAGTGACTCAGTCAGTTGAGTGTTTCACTCTTGATTTTGGCTCAGGTCATGGTCCCAGGGTCATGGGATTGATCCCTGCATTAGGTTCTGCACTGAGCATGGAGCCTGCTTGGGACTCTCTCTCTCTCTCTCTCTCTCTCTCTCTCTCTCTCTCCCTCCCTCCCTGTACCCCTCTCCTCTGCTCTCTCTCTAAAAATATATTTATCTTTTTAAAAAATGTTTATTTTGGGGAGACTACAAGTGGAGGAGGGGCAGAAAGAGGGGCACAGAGGATCCTGAGTGGGCTCTGTGCTGAAAAGCTGACAGCAGCAAGCCCAAAGTGTGGCTCAAACTCACAAACCACGGGATCATGACCTGAGCTGAAGTCGGATCCTCAACCATCTGAGCCCCTCCAAATATATTTCTATATAAACACTAACATAAGAAACAAACATTATGTCCAACAATCCTCTGAGAAAAAATAGTCATTTTCTTTTTCTTAGGAGTACTTCTCTGAGCAATTAGGAATATTGGACTTAAAAGCTATTAGTCTTACCTGGAGTGTTGTGCATGGTAATTTGGAATTCTAATGGTACAACACACCTTTGAAATAATAGAAGTAAATCTTCAGGGTGAAAGGATTTCAGGTTGCTCAAATACAGATGGGAGAGAAAACTGTAGTCTGAGTTTTTTCCACAATATATAGGACTCAATTCTTGCTCTGAGTATGTATAATTGAGACCCAGCAAAGATAATAAATAGCAATAAAAGAAAGTCTTAGGAGTCATCCTAGACCCCGCTTTCTCATTTATTAACACCTTCCAGTATGTGGTCACTCAACTCCACTTCTTCGGCATCTCCTATCTGTGCTCTCCTGCTTATTCCTGTTGCTCCCATCTTGGCCTCTTGGTCATCCCTGAAACACTGTAATAGTGTCTAATGTCCTCCCCCTTTTTTTTTCTAGTTTCATCTGCTCTAATCTATTCTCCACAAAGTCCCCCAAATAATTTTTCTAAAATGTAAATCAATTATGTCAAGCGCTCTTCAAAGGTTTCTCTTTATGTACAAAGTAGACCTGAACATTGATGTCACATAAATCTCCACCATGATCTTGTCTCTACTGTTTCTTTCAACTTCTGTACCTCTGCTCCTTTACATGCTTTCTATTTCAGCCCCCCCCCCCCCCCCCCCCCCCCCCCCCCCCCCCCCCCCCCCCCCCCCCCCCCCCCCCCCCGCCGTGCTCTCCATCATAGACTGTGGAGTGGAGCTGCTGGGCTTCTCCTTATGTGACTAACTATTCACATTACACTCATTCCATCTAGATGTCTCTCTCTTCTACCACATTGCTCTTACTTATTTTTCATGGTGCATATCAAGCATCTCCCCTTTTCTGGCACCAGCTTCCCACCCTGGTTCACTTTGCATTCTTAAAGAATTTGATAGATGTCTTTATTATAGTAAACATTACTCAATTCTACTATTGTGTGTGATTTTATTTTTACTTTTCTGGATTGAGAGCTCTGTGAATTCAGGGACTATAGTTTTCATCTCTGTTCAACAAGTGCTTAGTGCAATAATAGCCTAAGAAAGATAAAGGCTATATTTAGTTTTTCAAGTAAGGAAAGGTAAGAAGGCAGGAGAGAACAAAGGAAGGAAGAAAACAAAGAATGGGGGAAAGAGTGAATGAAGGAAGGAGGGAGAAATGGAGGGAGGGAGGAAAAGGACTCAGAGCTCTGGAAAAAATGTTTTGTTTAGGAGTTAATTATGGGAATGAAATTTCTGTCTTTTCTTATCTGGGCTTTCCTTTCTGCAGATATTTTAGGCTCTTGTTGCTTTACTACGCTGGAATGAGGATATTTATTTGGACAGTAGTGAAGCTGCAAAAATTCTTTGGCTTTAGTGGTTGTGGTTATTTCTTTCTAAATCCATAGGAGGGGAACTTCAGCTAGCTGCTGCCTGTGGTGGCAGCTACACTGTTTGAAGTCCCTGGTGAGGAGACAGCTGGATGCCACAGTGGCAATTTGGGGGCCACAAAGAATTGTCAGTTGAACTTGATGTTCTAGTTGGCAAGTTTGACACATATTCTACTCCCACATAATTGGATAGTGTTGTGATCGCATTATACCACCAGCCCTGCTATTATTATAGAGGGGCTTTGTCAGTATAAGAAGGTGGGGTAGCTTCCTCATAATTATAATTTTGGCTAGACTTAGCTTCCCTTCCTCTTAGACTCAAAACTGAATTGGCCATGTAAGTGCTGACATGTTTGAGAAATTGATTTCACTTAGATTTTTTTCCAGGTTTGATAGGGCTAGCTTCACATCTGCTTAAAGAAGGAACCATTTACTTCCCAATTTCAGCTTCTAGCTCTTGGAAATATAATCAGCTGAGAATCATTTTATTGTTAGAAATATCTTAGTGATCTGAAATACATAGTGTTAACAGCACTTCTTATTTTAGAGTAAGAAAGCTGAACAAAATCTTGCGTGTTGCCTAGTTGAAGTTCCTTATTTTACTTTTAAGAGACCCAGAAAGGAGAGAGGTTCAGTGACCTGCCCAGCATCAGACATTAGTTAGTTACCGGAGGAGCTAAGACTATGTTTCTCATTTGAGAGCTCTTCGGTTCATTGTGTTACAGACAAAACTTGTGTAAAGCACTGATTTTTTTTCCTGAAAATGGAAATTGGTTTATTCCTTTAAAATGTAATTATGAAGGGGCACCTGGGTTGCTCAGTTGGTTAAGCATCTGACTCTCAATTTTGGCTCAGGTCATGATCTCTCAGTTCATGGGATTGAACCCCAAGTCAGGCTTTGCGCTGACAGTGTGGAACCTGCTTGAGATGCTCTCTGTCTCTCTCTCTCTCTCAAAATAAACAAGTAAACATTTATAATCTAATGATAAAAATAATACCTTCCCATTTTAGAGAGATGGTAACATACCCAAAGAATGTTGATTGAAAGAATGAAGCCAATTTTGAAGATGGGCTCTACTGACATGAAACAGGGTTTGGTCTAATGAGGAAATAAATAATAGCTAATGAGAATCTACTCTACAAGGCAGTTATAAATTAATCTCCAAAACAGTCCTACAGGGTAGCTATCCTCTATGGGTCATATCCCAGTCAAGAAACCAGAATCACTCCAGGTATTTTCATTGGAAGAATATTGGGAATTAGTTAATCTGGACCGGGATTCTGAAATAGCAAAACAGGAAACTGAGGTAACAGAAGAAGCAGCTTGTATTCCTAGTCTGGAGGAGTAAGAGGAAGGGGTTAGTGTTTTTCAGGATCTGGAAACTCAAAAAAAAAAAAGAAAAATAAAAAGGCCTCATAAAGCTATATCTAAACCTCTGAAGAAAAGAAGCTTATTGGTTAGTATTACTTGTACTTAAAAGCTCACAGGAGTCCCTGAGAAGCTAAGGATTCAGGCTTCTGCAGAGGGGGTGATACCTGGTTGATTCTGATCCCTCAAGAGCTCAGAGGAGAGGCCTCACAGAATTAGGGCTGAGACCTTCCAGCAGGGGGCACTGTCTGGCTGCTGCCTGTAGCTTTGAAGGTGTGCAGTGAGGCTGGTTCTGGGAGCGTCCAGGAAGCTGAAGACCAGAACCAACTGCTTCTGTGTGGAGAAAGGTTGTTGCTGGTGTGATGCTGAAGGGAATGGCAAGCTCAAGGAAGGAGCCCTCTTCCCTCTTTCTGTCTTTCAGTCCCCTCTACAGACAAAACCTAATAGGAAGAAGAAGAAGGAGAAGGAGAAGGAGAAGACTAATAGGAATCAACAAACAAAGGAAAATTAAGTTTTCAGTCTCAGCCTCATACCACAGCATAAAATATAGAAAGAAAAGATTTTGTCATTCACTTAGACTTAGCACAAATGTTTATTGAGTGACTACCACATGCCAGGAATCACCCTTCCGGCACTACAACCTCTTCTGTGAAATTGGGATAATTATGTCTGCCTCAGAGAGATAAAGAGTAAAAGAAAGTATTTGAGGACTTTCCAGTGTCTGATAATGATTATCTACTATAGCACAATGAAAACGGCAAACCCTCAATTTTCATCAAATCCTGATGATATTCAAGATACAGAAGATCTGATTGATCTGGTTCCCCCATGGTGTTTTAAACGGTGTGATTTTGAATTTCAATGGTAGAGAATACACTCTCCAGGATTTAAAGTCTCCCCATCTCCACATTGCTTACATCTTGCTAATTCACACTTGTAAGCCCAGCTTCCACTCTGAGTTTTGAAGATCTGTTCTAGAATGTGATTCTTTACTCATCTCTTTTCTCTCAGGTTACTAATTCTGTATTTTAACAGAGATTTGGTTATCAATTTTAAAAATTCCTTCTAGCTCCATGTTGATCCTTTTCACACAGTGAAAAACCAAGGAGTAGTTTCTACTCTCTTAAGTAGAATAAACCAAAATCCATGTGTAAAAATTCTTTTGGTATTAATTTTTGAAAGTTTAGAGGTAAAGAAAGAGACGAATGATGACCACTGCATTTTTCTTTATTTTTAAACATGAATTTTACGTGATCAAACTTTGGTATGGTAGTGGCTTTGGGGAATTAAATCCATTTCAATGATGTTTTTTAGAAGTGTACTCTTTTTAATCTTTGCCATATTGTCAATTAGTATTTAAATGCCCCCTAGCCCAAATACGTCATTTCTATGTTGATTTATTTGGGAGCTGATCTTTCTAAATTCTTGGCCACTGAAATCATGCTAATAGAGGACTGTATTGAAATGTCCTGCTCTGTATTTTTGAGGGTTTTTTTTTTTGTTAGTTATTTTTATTTAGGAAACATTTTCTAGAGCAATGAACCATAGAATAATCAGGTGACCTGCATTTTTCATGAAAAATAAAATGCTTCCAGGTGGTGTGAGACACGTGGAAAGGAAGTGTTATTCAGACTAACCAGAATGTTCCTAAATACCCAATTCTGGTTTTTGTAAAGCACTGTTTCCAAAGTCGCTACCTGTTTCAAGCACAAGGGGGTAGGCTTACAGGGTATGAAGTGGCTAAGTATTGAGAACAGCTGGTACTAACGAGATGCTGTTAACATAACAGATTAAGCAGACCTATGAGAGAAGACTCCTGCTGTAAGAATAGGTTAACCAAACCATAAATCAAGTTGTGAGAGAATCAGGTGCAAGCCCACGCCACAGAGGTTTTCTATTTACCTTATAGTGTTGTCTGCAACCTTGAGCCACCTTTCAGATACTCAGAACAATTCTCTTCTCTAACTCTTCCGACCACAATCTGTAAACATAACTTTTCATGAAAGCAAAATAAAACTCACTATCAGGAATTGAAGGAAGGGGTGAATCAAATACTCTGAAATGCTCTAAGTATTCCTTAAGTCTTGTACCTTTAGATCACTTTTTCTGTTCCCATTCCTTAAAGCCTGCACTTAGTTGAAGAGAGGGAAGCCCTGGACATTTCCCCGCTTGTCTCTCTCCTATTGGTTTACCTCCTTCTACATATCATAATTTAGTCTGATTCCTAATAAGTATCTGCTCTTTTCAACACTTGATTCTTGCTTACACCCTCCCATCACTTCTTGGACTTCATCCTGGTAATTTCTCTGGCTTTTACCTGTGTCTTATCTCCCTCCAATTCACATTGCTAATTTTTATTCCAGGCCATTCTGAGGAAGTACTTCATTCAACCCTGCCCTACCCCTAGGACTGATATTCTAAACTGAGGTTCCCAAGATCATATTGATCATATATTCCTCCCAAGTTAGCTTTGGCATTATCAATGAGTCAACATTTTGACCATGAATGTCACTTTCAGGCCATAGAAGGCTTGGGGCACACAGGGGCCCACCACACTTCTCTAAGCCAAATCCTGTAGAGCCATCTGTACATACTCCCTTGTGATTCTCCTGCTGGCAAAGATCTTGGGTGAGGCTGCTTCACGTAACTGTCTATAGGTCACTTCCTTAGAAATCGGTCCCTTTGGTCTCTTGGTCTGGGTCATTCTCTGAGAAATTTGCGTAGTCTTCATAGTGCCCTCTGTTATCTTTAGTTCTCTGTATGCTTTATGCATTATTTAACATAAAGAAATTAGTAACTACACCTTTAATGGTCATTGGTTTGAATATTCAATAGCAAGAAAGGACTCTCTTAAGCAGCCTCCTGCCATTCTGGACCTTCATTTCTTTCAGATGATCCAACTGCTTCTAGAAGCAGATTCTTTGCATCCTCAAGAAAATGTTTCCTTACTTTCCAAATTCAGTGAGCATTTTCTCAGGTCACCATCATTAGCAGCTTCTTTTACCAAGTGAATGATCATGCAACTGAAATTTGTATACCTGTCTTAGTCCATTTAGGCTTCTATATTAAATTTAATAAACTGGGTGGCTTAAAAACAACAGAAAATTATTTCTTACAGTTGTGAAGACCATGAAGGTTAAGATCAAGGTGTCTAGTAAGAGCCCACTTTCTTATATATGGCTGTCATTTCACTATGTCCTCACCTGGTGAAAGGGTTAAGGGGTCACTCTTGGGCCTCTTTTATCTGAGCACTGATCCCATTCGTGAGGGCTTCCCCCTGATGACCCACTCCCCTCCTAAAGGCTCCGCTCCGAATATAATCACATGGGCAATTAGGTTTTGAAATATGAATTCTGAGGGGCACAAACATTCAAACTGTAGCAGTACCTTTCCATTCACTTTAGAATATCATTTGAAGAAGAAAGAATGATGAAGAAAGAGCTTATCAATGTCATCTAGTTCATGAAGTGGGGTGGGTGGACAGGGACTGCTGGCCAGTCCTTCATGAAGCAGCACTCTCAATGTGCTCTTTCTTATTCTCATTAAAGTACCTACTCCCTTTGGAATCTTTCCCACACTGCATGTGGCCCAGTTGGGGCTGTCAGTTATTTCCACTAGACCTCAGCATAAGGATGTCCTTCCTCAGGCTGAACCAATCATAATACTCTTCCTGACAATAATTGGCCCAGCGGGTAAATCGGTAACCCAAAAAGTCAAGTCAGGATTCTTTCACAGGATTGTTAAATGGCTCTTAGGAAAAAGCGTCCCTTCTGCTGGTAGTGATGTTTTCAGATATTACTAGATACCAGGATGTTAAGAAGGTGGTTGCTGGTTATCATTTTCAGTGACATTCAATCACGTAAAGTCAAGCAGAGACAGAGATTAAATATAAATGAAGTCAAAGACAGTCCTGATAAGCTGTCTCTTGACACGATGTCCTGTAGCTCTTTGATTCTCTGTGCTAATCTAGTATTCTTCCTAGACATATGAGCCAATAAGCCCCGCTGTCAAATTTCAGCTTGTTTGAATTGAATTTCTGGCACTTGAAATTCAACATGTTGTCCATCACAAGATGCGATGATTTTAAGATACATGTTCGTAGGAGAGGGGACTGGTAAGGCTTTCCTTCAGTAGATTCAAAAAATGTTGAGGCAAGAGTTTTCAGGCTTTTCTCTGTTGAAATACCAATGACAGACAGTGTCTTTTGGTGAGATATATTTCTTTTTTTTTTTATATAGTTATTGTCAAATTGGTTTCCATATAACATCCAGTGCTGTTCCCCACAAGTGCCCTCCTCCATGACCCACACCCCCTTCCCCCTCCCCCTTCAGCCCTCAGTTCATTTTCAGTATTCAAGAGTCTCTCATGATTTGCCTGGTGAGATATATTTCTATACGTAGGTTCCAGAGTAATAGCAGCTGCCATTCCATCTTTTTCTCCCTCATTCTTGAAATCATATTAAAATGCTGGTGTTTTGGCTATATGATGTTACATAACATCTACCCCAAAACAAATGTATCATAAAACAACAAACATTTTATTAGCTCACACCTGGATGGCTTGTTTCTCTGTTCCATAACATCTGGGACCTCAGCAGTAAGGACTCAGATGGTTGAGAGTGGTTTGAATGGCTGGATCTGGAATCACTTGGCAGCTTCTGTCTTCATGTGTTGGCAGGTATGACAGAGAGCATGGACTGAGCTGGAACTGTTGACTGGAATGCATATACAAGACTCCATCACTGTGGTTTCAGGGTAGTCAGACCTCTTATGTGGCAGCTCGGGACTCCCAAAGAAAGTGTTCCAATGAGTAAGGATGAAGTTAGATGACATTTAAGACCTAGCTTTAGAAGTCACATAATGTTTCCGCCATATTCCATGGGTGGATGTAGTCACAAGTTCATCCAGATGCAAGGACAGGGGACATAGACTTCACTTCTCAATAGGAAGAATGTCAGAGATTTGTAGTCACATTTGAAAACTGCCTTAGCTAGTGAGTAGAAAGGACACTATTACAGGAATGACTTTGAAGCCATTCTAAAGTGTGTGTGTGTGTGTGTGTGTGTGTGTGTGTGTGTTTAATCACAAGATAGGATTAGTAGCAAGATGAACATATCTTACTTTTGTAGCAAATTAAAATACTTGAATTGCATAACTCCTCACCTAGGAGTGGGCATCAGGGGACTACCTATACAGATAGGGTAAGAATGGGAGAAGAAAAGTGTAGTAAAAAGAATTGACAGAGATGAGTTGAATAAGGGGTTGGCAAATGCTATAACCAAAGTTTCAGACAATCTAACTTTTCCAGAGTTATCTCTAGCAATAGGATTCTGTTTTCCATATCCCTGATTCATTTAGTCTCTGCTGGAGTAGACAGAGATGACATCTGTGGCAGAATGCAGAAAGCAATTCCATGTGCCCAGACCAGTGAGAGATGGCTGAGCAAGGTTAGCCAAGATGTCTTGAGCAATAAATGAGAAAATGGTAGAATACTTTAACCATCCTACTGTAACCCTGGCATAGGGTTGCTTGATTCGCTCCTATATTCTGAGTAATACCCCACTCCTTCCTGTAGACAGTTTGAGGACACGAGTTTTTGTGGCTGATCCAAGATACAGACACAACAGCTTCTCTATTCTCCGTGCTGCTGCTTACCCCCAGTCACTCAGTCTCAGGCATTTATGTGAATTGTGGAAAATTCCTCCCAAACTAATTTTTTAAAAATATGGGTGTGTAAGTGATGAATCATTGCATTCTTCTCCTGAAACCAATATTGCAGTGTATGGTAACAAACTAGAATTTAAATAAACATTTTTTAAAAATTTAAAAATATTAAAAAGTAAAAACATGGTACTTTATCAGTGTGATGTCTTCTGACAAGGGGAAGTGTGGCGATAGCTGCATCATCGTCACTGAAGGTGGTTAAGAGTGAAGACTCAGATGATGATCTCAGCTCCAACTTCTACTCACTATGCAAACATGGCCAGGGGATGTAACCTCCTGGGCCCTCAGCTTCCACAGAAAAAAAATGACCATGATGAAAGCACTTACTTCCTATGCTTGTTATGAGAAGGGGGTGATGCATATAAATTGATGAGGACAGTGACCATCACAAATGTAAGCACCCAATTAGTATTAGGTTTTAGTGCTTGCTGCCTGGTTTCATGTGTGAACAGGGCTTCGGAAGCATGTCTGATATGAAACTCCGAGTGTATTACACTTTCTTGTGAAGTTGAGGACCATAAGAAATGCATACAATAGTAAAAGCACAGGTACATGTTCCATAGAATTTTTTCTCCCTAAGTCTTATTTTCTTGTAGGTAGTCACTGCTTGTCATCCTGGTTGTGGGTCTACTCATCTCAAACTTCAGACTCTTTTCCCTCCCCAAGTATCAATTCAGTGACCTCTAAGTTACCTGTCATTCTCTCTGTCTCTCTCTCCACTTTCAATGCAGACAAAACAAAGCAAAAACCAATGGATATTAGAAGAACATCTCCATGTAAGCAAAACACCAATTTGCTTCAGTAGAGGAGTTAAGCTTCTGCTTGTCCAATTCCAAATAAAGTTTCCATAACTGAAAGACCCATTGATGCATTTCCCCAACCAAGCAGTAATTTACTATCTGCAGTGCATACTGTTATTACCCTTGTCACTTGACATGGCATGATCATAGAACTGTAGCAGTTTTAAAAATACCAGTGTTTTATCTTTGATTTTAGAAATTGGAAAATATAAGAAAGAAAAAAGGAACTTTTTAATTGTTATTAAAATCATTATTCAAAACTTGGAGAGAAAACTATCAATATTTTCTTGGACATTAGAAATTATTAATGAGCAGGGTGCCTGGGTGGCTCCTTTAGTTGGGCATCTGACTTCAGCTCAGGTCATAATCTCATGGGTCATGGGCTCTAGCCTCCCATCAGGTTCTGTGCTGACAGCTCAGAGTCTGGAGCCTGTTTTTGCCTTTCCTCTGCTGGCAGTCTGTCTTTATGTCTCTCAAAAATAAGTAAATGTTAAATTTTTTTTTCTGGAAAGTATTATGAGCTTTGCAGTTTGAGAGACCAGAATTTGAATAACTGGCTCAATTATGGATGAGTCATGTGTTTTGGGGCAAATCCTTTCCTCTTGACTTGCCTCAGCTTCTGCCTCTAGAGGTAATAATTCTGACTTCACTGGTTTGTTTTGATCATTAGACAGTATAATAAGTGCAAGTAACTTCATGCAGAGACACTCGTGTTAGTCTTCCTTTTCCCTCAAAAGCAAAAATTGGTTTTATCTTCTGCCCTTCAAATCTACTTGTTAATGAATCATACTTGGATTTGTCTCAGATTTAAATTACAGTCACAGTATGTGTGATTGTGCCCAGAAAACACAATGATTGTTCATTTTATTAACAATATATTAAAAACAGAAATTATTAGGGGGATCAGATATAAGACTTATCCAAAAGACTTTTGAGCATTTGACATGGAATTTCAAGACTAAAATATTAAGGGTGTTCAAAGGTATTTGCATCTTCCTCAAAACTCCTTAAGGGTGATTTGCTATTCTTTGACATCAACAAAGTTTAGAAGAAATGTCCTCTGTTGAAGGTAATGATTACTAATGGAAGTTTTCAGTAGGAACTCCATGTGTTTTACTAATTTTAGTATCCAAAAGTTTTCTTTAATTCTAATTATGTGGAATTTAGCAAAAGTCCTGGAGATCATAAATGGTTATTGATTGATTTTTGTTTGTTTAGACACTTGCACAGAGATTTCTCAGTATTAGAGTATAGTAAATCAGAATACAGCTCTTGGAACAAAGAGAATTGAGTTGGTAACTCATTTCTACTACTCACTGGCTCTGTAACAGTGAGCCAATTATATAGCCTTTCCAACCTTTAGTTTTTGTATCTATCAATTAGAAAGTGTACTAGTGTCTTCTTCTTAAGGTTGTTAGGATTATGTGAGATCATGCACTATGCCCATGCCTTGGGATATTAAGTACATCGTCTCCTTCTTCTCCTCTTATTTCTTCAATCATCTTTCCAAATAGCAAGGACCTCATTATTTATTTTGACCCACACAATGGGTCCCTTAAGTTTTTCATAATTTAATTTCTGGTTATTTATTTATTACAGGAAGTTGATCTGGCCTACATGTGGTATTCCAAGGAGTAACAGGGTGAGAGAATTTTATATAAGGAGTAGATAATTTTTTATACTCTATTATGGTCAGTTTCTCTTGTAAAATGCATAATTCTGCCATTCCTTTAAGGAGGGTGATAATGTCACATTGCTTTGATTTTAATGAGATCTGTCCTGAAGGTAAACCCTTTGAGGGCTCCTTTATGAAACACCAACCCCAGCTGTTTTATATTCTGCAGGTGTTATGTAAATGTCAAATATTAATCTTTTACTATCTAGTAAAAGAGATGAAATAAGATTTTTGTGACTGCTTGTTTCATAGATTGCAAATAAGACTGGGTCATTGTCTTCTTAATTATTCAGCTGCAAAGTTTCTTCGCATTAAAAAAACACAGTGAAAACAACAGCCAGGAATGTTGTCATATTAATAATAAGAGTTAGTATAGGTACCAGGAACTGTACTAAGCCTCTTCATGTGCCGTCTTCTCTAATCCTCACAAAACGTTTCAAAATGGGTAAGAGTCTTAGCTGCAGACTAAAAAAAAATTTTTTTAAATCACCACATTTTAAAACATGAAAGGTCTTAAGGCACCTGGGTGGCTCAGTTGGTTTAGTATCCGACTTTAGCTCAGGTCATGATCTCACAATTTATGAGTTCGAGCCCCATGTTGGGCTCTGTGCTGAGAGCTCAGAACCTGGACCCTGCTTCAGATTCTATGTCTCCCTCTCTCTCTGACTCTCCAACATTCATGCTGTCTCTCTCTCAAAAATAAATAAACATTAAAAAATAAAAATAAAATAAAACATGAAAAATAAAGTAAAACACAAAGCACAAAACTGGTGGGTGGTTGAGTGCAGAATTGAATCAAGTTGGTTTAAGAACAAAGTCTATGCTCTTAGTCATATGTCCAATGTAGGCTAATTCAAAGAGAATTAAAAAAAAACATTTTCTAATTAACTGTCATTCAAAATAGACAAAGATAATTCCATAAAATAAGTTATAAGATATTATGAAAATGGAGAAAAAGGATAGGGCATGTCTGGAAGGGTGCATTAGAAAAGTATTTATGGGGGTGCCTGAGTGGCTCAGTCGGTTAAGCCTCCTACTTTGGCTCAGGTCAAGATCTCATGTTTCTCGGGTTTAAGCCCCACGCCAGGCTCTATGCTGACAGCTCACAGCCTGGATGGAGACTGCTTTGGATTTTGTGTCTCCTCTCTCTTTGCCCCTCCACCACTCACACTCTGTCTCTGTCTCTCAAAAATAAATAAAAACATTAAAAAAATCAAAATAAAGAAGAGTGTTTATGAAGGCATTGACTATTGATGGGAGGCAGAATGTGGTAGTGTCACCTATACAGAGGGGACAATTCAAACAATTGAGTGGGGGCAAGACAATTAGACTGACAGCAAATTATCTGGTAAGACGAAACTAGGGGCTTCAAATGCAGATATGTGCAGATGTTTAACAGAGAACGAAAACGAATAAGGCTGGTGTGTTCCAGGCTCACAGGGAATGACTGAGTCTGCAGAGAACTGAAGAGAGTGTGCCTATCCAAAGGTGACAACATCTGCTTGGGGACACATGAGAACATTGTCACACAGGAATGAAGACCTAGTGTTGCCAGAAATTCTGAATTTTCAAGAAGGGCAGAAATCTAGATTTTCATGTGCTCCCTTCTGATTTTTAAATGTTGACAACTCATGGAACATTTTCAATAGGATCAACTCCATTAAAATATTTTAGAAGTAACCTAGCCTAGAGACTGTCAGTTTGCTTTTCTGAACTTGAGTGATGAGAAACTAAAAGGTCAGTTTGTGCAGACTGTAGAAGATACTGAATGCCAAGCTAAAGACTGATCTTAAATTATAAGGCAAAGAAAAACAGCAGTTGAAGGCTTTTCAGCAGATGGGGTATGAAGTGTGCTGCTGGAGACTGATGGCCTTGGCAGCAGATCACCAATGGTTTGTGGGTGAGAGAAAGAGCCGTCAAGATGGCCAGCTTTGCAGCAATTACATTCATTAGGGTAGCTGAATGGAATGAAACATAAATAACTGTAATTTGTCAAATAACAGCTTTCTATCACCATTATCAACTATTTAATTCTACTTTTGGGTGTATAGTAGCAAAAAACATACAAGAAACAATAGAAATTAGAAGGAAACTTACCTAAAGATGGAGCATCCCACTTTGAGGAATCCCTCCTAAACATAAAAACAATGGCTTATCACAAAACATGCATGCTTTTGATCTCCAAGATCCTATGATGCATTTTCTACCTTCTCATCTTCTCTTGGCGTGATGTACCTTCAGAGTTGGACTCTCCTCTCAGGCTATATCCTGGCATTATTACCCCAGTTAGACTATAAAAATTGATAAGGGAGAGGTCCATTCTCTCTACTTAGTACTCTCTATGAAAAACTGAGATACAAGAAAGAAGAAAAAGAGTCCCCACACCAAAGTATCCCACACGTGTCTAGGATAAGATTTTAAAGTGAGACCCAGAAAGTTTAAATGTTTCTTTAAAGTGGAATATGTCAGATTCATTTATACAATTTTGCATCTTGTTGAGTGTCTATATTGTGCCAAGCACAGTAAGAAATTAAAATAAGACAAAAATCCTGTCTCACAAGCAGCATACAGCTTCATTATTTGATGGTTTGTTGGTGACATTATGATATGGGAATAAAGTAGTAAAATGCAAGCTAAGAAGTGATACATTTGATGATGGAAATTAGGTAAAGTTCTAGTTCTGTACCTTTTGATGGAGGGAGATATTAAATTTATGTAGGAGAATTAGGGAAAGCTTTAAGTAAGAGATATTTAAGATAGGCTTTGAAAAAGGATTGGATATTATGAGAAGAAAGTGGGGGTAACAACATTCCAAATAGAAGGAGTAGCATAGTGTGAGGTCAGAAGAAGGAATGTTTTGGGAATGTTCAGCTTGTCAGAAACAGGGGAAGTGGTCAATAGAGTTGGGAAATAAGGTTGGAAAGATAGGGTGGGGCCCTACAGCCTACTCAAATTTTTTGGTTTTGTAGACATGGAGAAACCCTTAAATTACTCTGTTCAGAAAAGTGATACAAAAGAAGCTGGACTTTGGGAATATTAACCCCATGCTAACTCTAGGAGGGTTTCCGAAAGTATTTTCTAGGTACGACTAGTGGTATACAAGATGATCTCTGGTGGTTCACGAGTGTACATTTACTTAATAGATCCATATCTATTTTAATGCAAGTCCACAGAGTTGCTAGGGTATTTATATGTAAAACTAAGAGCTGAGAAAGAATGATCCCTAGAGTTGGAATGATTAGATGCTAAAGGTTTGGGAACGCAGAGAATCCTAAAACAACTCCCATTCATCCCAGAATGATTCTTATATGTATCTCCTTTCATGAAGAAAGAGTTTCTTTCTTGCAAAGGAAAACTGCTTCTTTCCAGAAAAATATAGAAAATTATAAGATTTTTCCTCGTGTCCCACCCCTGAAGGTGACTTGATATGCCTTCATGGAACTTACAGTCTATTGTGGGAGGCATGCATTAAACAAAGGAATGAGAAACATGCATAAAATGGCCACTGAGTAAGACATACAAGGAAATGGTACACGGTGATTTCAGACACAGGAAAAATTATCTCAGTCACAAATAATGGGAAGTTTTTCCTGAGGAAGGGACCTTGAACTGAGGTCTGAAACCTGAGGGTTGAACAGAAATATGGGGAGGGGATCTGGAAGAGTCTTACCTGTAGGGAAACCAGCCTATAAAAACCCTGATGAAGAAGAGCCAGAATAATGAAAAACTCAAAGATGTTCACTGTGGTAGGAGTGGTACAAGCAGGAGAGTGTGTTGGGAAATCTGAAGAGGTAGATGGGTGGAGTGTGCCTGCACAGGGCTTAAAGTCTATGTTAAGAGTTTTTTACTGCTCATTTTTAAAATTAATTTTTGGTTAATTTTAATTTTATTTTATTTGTAATGTTTATTCATTTTTGAGAGAGAGAGAGAGAGAGAGAGTGAGACAGAGACAGAGAAAGAAAGAATGAGAGAGTGAGCACAAGTAGGCAACAGAGAGCGAAGGAGACACAGAATCCAAAGCAGGCTCCAGGCTCTGAGCTGTCAGCACAGAGCCTGATGCAGGGCTTGAGCTCAAGAGTGTGAGATCATGACATGAGCCAAGTCTGATGCTTAACCCACTGAGCCCCTGATTAATTTTAATCTTTAAGCAGTGCCTGATGGCTCAGTTGGTTAAACATCCAACTCTTGATTTTGGATTAGGTCATGATCTCCCAGTCATGAGAGCATGACGTTTTGGGCTTGGAGCAGAGCATGGAGGTGGCTGGGGATTCTCTCTCCCGTACCCTCTGCACTTTCCCACTTGTGTGCATGCATACTCTTGCTCTAAAAAAAAAATAAAATTAAAATTTTTAATTTTTAAAATTTAGTGGCAGTGTTTTAGTTATTTACTGTATGGTTTACTTCTATTTATGGTTTTCTCTTTATGATAGTGAAAAAATTGTTTCAAATAAATTAATGACATTAAAATGATGAATCTATTTAAATAAAAATGTGGCTTAACAAAATTCCTGCAGGTGACATATGAATGACTGATATTTGGGAAACATGAAACTATGGCTTAAATGTTTGGTCAAATGATGGCACATCACAACTGTAGGACCCAACGTCTGGAGAATATATGTCACCAGGCCAGTTTTGTCACTGAAGACTATTTATTCTAGGCCAAACTGTTACAATCTCTTCCAGACAGTGTTATCTACCCTTTGGCAAAGTGAACTCGTGTTAAACTCTTGTGTTCCAAGTACAATGGTATATCTTATTTTGTTTTAGACACACTGGCCATCCTGCACCATGGGTGGTCATCAATATCTTAGTTCTTCCCAAGTATGAATTCAGTTGCTCACAGGGAACAAGATATGATATCAGGGACCAGAACAACCATGATCAAGACGTCATCATATTGATAGCAAGTGTGTTCCATACTAAGAAATTCTGAAGTTTACATTGGCAGCTCAGGAACTTCCTCTGAAGACATGACTTTGCCATAAGGAAGAATTCTATGAAAAGCTCTTGCCTTTTCGTGTATGAAACATTCGAGTTTAAGAAAAGTGAGGTTTGCCTAATCTCAGCTCATCCAATTTACAAACGAAACACGTGAAACTCAAGGAAATGACTTACCCAAAGTCACATGCATGCTCATGTCCTGCATCAACTTTCATTTCACACCATGTCAGGCAAGAAGAGTGTCAACAGAACCAAACAAGGGGAATTGGAAAGTGCGTTACAGTTAGACTTGTATGGAACCATCATCACCAGACTTTCCCTGCTCACAGGATTCTGTGCTCCATAGTACATACACAACCATTCTGTTTGGTCCGTGTGTGGTACTGTTAAAACACTGGAACAACTTCCTGACTCCAAGAGAAGTGAACAAAAACAAGGACATACAGAAGTGAAAGGGTTGCCATCCACCGATTGCCGTTCAAGCCAAATCTTTTCTTGAAAAAGGATGGCAGGTAGAAAAGACATTTGGCTCTGCTCATTAATTATGGAGAGCTTCTTTAAGAAATAATATTTAGTTTTGGGAAAAAACTTCATTTGCTTCCCAAGATGCAAATGATGTGGTCATTTAGGCTAAAAAGCAAAATATGTTTCCTGTTTTAAAAAGTAGAGCAGAAGAGAGAGTCCTTTGAGATTTTTTTCCTCTATGAAGAATTTAGATTACTTATCGCATGAATTATGATGCAGACACAACCAGATTCCTGTGGCAGGAAGGGACTAGCAATTGGTTTTTCCCAGGAGCAGTCTTTTGTTCGGCAGCAGAGAGAGCACTAGCTTTATCACAGTGTCAATTATTTAATTCTTCTATTTTAGGCTCCGTCTTCTTAAACAGGAAATTTCTGGGGTATAATTGCATCCAATATAGTATGTAACCAGAAAAAGAAGCACTTGTAATATATGATAATGACAAAGAAATATTTCTTTGTAGCAATGTGAAATAAGATTAATGAAGAAGATGACTAGTCGTACTAAAAAAATTCTCTAACTGAAGAAATCATGGTTTTTGCCTTAATTCATAAGCATTAAAAGGAGACTCTAATATTCTAAATCTGTTGACAAAAACTATGCATCCAATACAACTGAACAATAGGGATCTCTCTATGCTTTTCCATTTGGATGCAAGGATACTGTATTTTCTCCAGGTCTCTTCACTTCACTATGTCTGGGAGCCAGTCTGTATAAACCATTTGACCATTAAGCTGACCCAATCAATGAGGAGACTTGCAGCCCAATTTCTACCTCTTCTTCCTGACTCCCTTGCAGGAGGCAATACACAGTTCATGGTCTAATTCTGCCTGTGTCCTGGCAGCTGCTCAAAGGGAGAAGCATTAACATTAGATGGACACCTCACATTGTAGAAGATCATTTCCTTTGGCTATTTTTTTAAATTTTTATACTTTTATTTATTTTTTGAGAGATAGAGTGAGACAGAGCATGAGTGGGGAAGGTCAGAGAGAGGAGACACAGAATCTGAAGCAGGCTCCAGGCTCTGAGGAAGCATTCAGCACAAAGCCCCATGTGGGGCTCAAACCCACCAACTGTGAGATCGTGACCTGAGCTGAAGTCAGATGCTTAACTGACTGAGTAACTCAGGCACCCCTCCTTTGGCTATTTTAAATACATAATGAGGTTAGTACCATTTTTAAGGGTTGCAGTGATCAACATGGGCTTTGGCACCAAGAACACCTGGATTAGTGGATCCAATTCTTAATTTGCCCACTTAGTAGCTGTATCATCATGGGTAACATACTTAGCATCTCTGAGTTTCTGTATTTTTCATTCATAAAAATAGAAATCATTACTCCTTTCCAACATTTTTCTGAAATTTAAGTGGAATAAAATAATGAATAAGTAGCTAGTAAAATTTTGGAACATAATAGTTGTATAGCAATTAATAACTACTGTTTCAATTTAAAAGTGTTTCCTAAATTCCAAGTTTTTCATCCCTGACAATAATAATTTAGTCCTGTATTCTCAAAAACACCTAACAAAGTCCTTGTGCACAAAATTGTGGTTCAGTAAGCATTTGTTGCATTCAATTCAATTCCCAAGTCTGAATGAGCAGTAAAACTGACACATGCTGTGTCTGCCAGGAAATACACTGGCAAGGCTCAGATTGTTCACATGTGTTACTTGGAAATGGTCTAAGAGGAGAGAGAAGCCAGGTCTTTAAAAACAGACCTTTGGAAACTATCCAGCAATCAGCTTCACTTATCTTGCAGAAAAACACAAGGAAAGGGATTCTGTTTCTGAGATTTTCGGTAGCCTTCATTAAAGCCAATGTCCAGAGAGGCTGGTCAAGAGTCTGTTCTATAGAGCAACTGGATCTTGTAAGTCTAATTTGTTTTTTATCATGAATAAAAAAAGGCAGAGTCAAGAAAAGTACCTTAATGAGATAATAATCAATACAAAGTGTTACTATACATAAATGAAAATGATTCTTACATTTTTAAAAAATAAACAGAGCACATATATCTAAACAAGTGTAGTTAGGACAAATACAGAGCAAGTACTAGAATGCTTTAGGGGCTGGTAGGAAATAAATGGTGTTCTCAAATGGATTGTTTGAAGAGAGTTTAACAGAAATGTAGGAAAACCACAAGTTGATAACATAATGTCCCTGGGATAGTAACATCAAAGTGATGTTATCACCTTACACCAGTGGTGATGGGAACACAGAATGAGTCACGTGGAGATGCTACCTTAACTAGAGTTGTGAGTTTCAGTTGAGTGATGCAGTCAACCTCTCAATAACCATTCAAGAAAATGGTTTAATCAGAGGGGAATACCTTAATCTCACTTCCTTTCCTCCAGTTTTCTGCCAGTGTTCCCATTTGGAGCCAGATCGCAAAGATATCCATTGATGTCATCTATACAAGAGTCAGAGTAGGGAGGCGAAAATGAGATGTAGGTTTGGATGGTCAAGATAATTGAATCACCTTTCAAAGTGGTTCTAATGTATCTGATACAAAATGGCTTGAGGGGATGCTATAGACTTGAATGTTTGTATTCATATATTGAAATCTAATCTCCAATGTAATGATATTTGGAGTGAGGATTTGGGGAGGTGATCAGGTCATGAGTGGATTAATGCCTTTATAGAAGAGACCCCAGAGAGCTCCCTTGCCCCTTCCACCAAGTGAAGACATAGAGAAAAAGGTGGTTATTTATGAGCCAGGGAGCAGGCTCTTACCAGACATTGAATATGACAGTGCCTTGATCTTGAACTTCCCAGCCTCCAGAACTGTGAGAAATAAATGTTTGTTGATTATAAAGCACCTACTTTATGGCATTCTGTAATAGCAGTGTGAATGGATAAAAGCAGCGGAGTTAACTGCTCCCTTTAAAAATGAAAATGAACTTTTTAGGAGCACTGGTGCATTTCCCTTCCTTTCCTCCTAGCACAGAGGTTCAGGATAATGACAAATTGCTCTTTCTTTTACTACCCTCATTCCTCACCATCACCAATACTATACCCACCCTCCCTACACTTCCAACATGAATTTCTAATCGTTGTTAACCATGCTTAGTTTACCAAGTTGGAATTCCTCCCTGGTATAAGTTGACATCATGTCTGTATTTGTGAGTGCAGGGTAGATACCACTTGCCCATTTTTCTTTTGTTACACATTGGTGTGAGCTGGGATAAAGGGAAATGATCATTAAATTAAAAATTACGTTGGTCAATGTATAGACTGTGATTTAACAATATGGTCAGTCTTTATGAATGCACTACATAGTAATAACACTATTTTACGGACTTACAGAATTTGGAAA
The DNA here is from genome assembly GCF_006229205.1 of Suricata suricatta. NCBI lineage: Eukaryota > Metazoa > Chordata > Mammalia > Carnivora > Herpestidae > Suricata > Suricata suricatta. The sequence goes on from NC_043714.1 coordinate 60,594,667, forward strand.
ATGCTATTCATATTATTTTTATTGATTTCTAAACAATGAGAAACCAAACTCAAAGAGATTAAGTGGCTGTCCCAAGGTCAAGGAACTTCTATGTAGAAGAGTGAGAACCTGAAGCTATATCTAATATATGCAAATGCAGACATGTCTAAGGTAAATATTGGTATACATGGTATGGACAGAGGATAGTGGAGTGTTTTCCTGCCGTCTCCAAGTCCTCTCACTTTCATGTTTCTATTTACATATTTCCTTGAGATTAGCTCTTGAAGACTCCTGATAAACTGACAATGCTGTCAGAAATGGGAGACCTTATATGGATTGTCAGTTTATCAGATTTGTTTTCTAGAAATCTTTTACAGAGGGAAATGGTATAGAATTGTTAAATTTGCATGAAAGCACATTAAAAAGGAATTCATCAGGAGACCCTAACAGCCATGGAACAACATTGTACCCAGGTAAATTGGAGAACTTTTATCAAGAAAACCAAATGTGATCAACTCATCCTTGTTTGTCTGGATCATTTGGATTTTATCATTGAAAGTCTTACATCCTAGAAAACTCCTCATCCCTGGGTAAACAAAGATGGTTGTTCACCCTGCAGTGAAATCCTATATTATTCCCTATTTGGAAAGCACTGCTTTCAAGAAGGAATCACTTCTGCCTATATTTCTTTGGCCAAAGTATATCACATGAATGCTCCTGGGTTCAATAAAATAGAGATAACATAATTATTCTACTGGAAGCAGCAAAATTAGACTGTTTGGCCAAGAGTAATACAATCCACCATGACTGGTAATTAGAACATCTAATGATCCAACCTAGAGGGAATAGAGGAAAACTTCAGAGCTGTAACTTCTCCTTGTCATGGAGGCCTAGGTAATTAGTCACCTGCATCCTTTACGTTTTTACCAGAGTTTAGATTTGGATTTCAGAACTGGAGGGTGTCTCAGAGAATATCTGGTTCAGTCCTCTGTCTTTGAACTTGTAAGATGTGACTATCTTTATCTTAAAAATTAGGCATCTCATGTCTAGGCAGTTGGATCCCTTAGGTATCCCAGATAGGAGGTCATAAAGGAAAGGCCCAATCCTCTATCTTATAAATCCTTCATCTCATAAATTCTTCCTCCTTCTCTCTTGATTGCTCATGGATTGCGATTTGGCTCAAGATATTTTTGTGTGTTAATTCTCCAGTTGTTATTCAATAGTCTTCATTTTTAAAGTGAGGCCAGCGACATCAACTCTCAAAAAACAAATACCTCAAATTATAGTATTCCAAGTAAAACTTTGTTTTCTTGGCTTACTTTTCTTATTTCTCTAGTAATTTTAAATGGGGAAACATAATTATATCATTGAGTTCATCTCCTAGATAGTATAGAAAACATTCCCCCCAAAGAAATGTTATCAACTATTGCCCTGATACTATAATTAGTCTTGGACATAAAATTGATTATTGAATATTGCACAAATATTTTGTTTAGGTGTCTCCACTTTTTATTGAAAAATAAAAATCCCTTAAAATTGTCTTGCCTTGAACTAGATCCAAAAGAGTAATGAGAAATTCAAAAGTGGTCAAGACATATGGTATACAAAATTTTTGTGAGTTCCTAAATTTAAGAGTTCTGAAGGCCAGGGAAGAAAAGTGTCTTTTCTATTCTCTTGGCTATATCTTCAAGCCAAAGTAAAATGACATGCTTACATATTTGGCCTTTAGTGTCATCCAAATATACTGAAAGATTATTTTCAAAGAGAATAACTAATGGCCATGTCATTCTTAAATTAACTTATTTCCTTTTTGATCAATTTGGAAACCAGAATGAGCCAGCAGTAATAAGTGATAAGCCATAGACTACTAAAGTCTCCTGCCTACTTAGATATTATTAATTCTTATACCCTCCTACCTGTTCTAATTCATTCTTTGTGCTAGTTTTCTTTAAACCATTCCCTTACAAAGAGCCTAATTGGCTCTCAACTTCATTGTACAATAAGAATATCTATTTTGGGTGAATTTTGAAGTTCCCATAGCCTAATGTTACCCTACTTCTTTATCCTTTTTTCTAGTGCAGATAGTGTGTGTGTGTGTGTGTGTGTGTGTGTGTGTGCGTGTGTGTGTGTGTGTGAACTGTAGTTCATTTACTTAAACACTTAAAAATTATCTAAGATGAACTTGATTATATACAGACATATAATATAGCATGTTGGAATATGACATTATTTTTTTCCTGACTCCCCTATTTATTTATGACACTAGTTTTTCATCTGTAATATGAGAGCCGACTAAAATAAGCATACTAAATGTTTAGAATACAGTAAGAGCTTAACCAAAGGTAGTATGAAATAGGAGCTAGTATAAAAGCAGACATATACACATAGGAAGTATAGGAACAGCAGCAATAGTGATATTGACCTTTGTAGTACAAAGTCCCTAAGTGACACAGAAAAGGTTGCCCTTACCAGTCCTTTTGCTCATCTCAGAGAAGGGCTGTGTGTGATGCAGCAGAGACTGTGAGCTGATCATCAAAATTCATATGTTATACTCTTTTCCTGGGTACGCAACTAGAATATATTTTCCATTCTTCATTGCAGTAAGGTGTGGCTGTACAAATAAGTTCTGGCCAATAGAATATGAGCAGAAATTATGTATACCACATCTGGGCCTGGATGACAAAACCTATAGTCCATTCTCCATTCTAATTTCTGGGCTTGATCTAATAAAGATGACTCTAAGAACAACTTTTTATTTTTTTTTATTTTTTTATAATAGTTTATTGTCAAATTAGTTTCCATATAACACCCAGTGCTTCTCCCCACAAGTGCCCCCCACCACACAATGGAGTACTATATGGCAATGAGAAAGAATGATATATGGCCATTTGTAGGAAAGTGGATGGACCTTGAGGATGTTATGCTAAGCGAAATAAGTCAGGCAGAGAAGGATAGATACCATATGTTTGCATTCATAGGTCTAACAGGAGAGACCTGGCAGGGGACCATGGGGAGAGGAAGGGGGAAAGAGAGCGGGGAAGAGTGAGGGACACAGATCAAGGGAGACTACTGAATACTGGTGAAGAACAACTTTTTAAAATCATGTTAACCTTCAGCTTGCTTGCTTGACCAATCCTATTGAACGGGATTGAGCTATCATACATGTTGGAGGATATTTTGTTGTTGTCAAAGCAGTTAACCCCCACTTAGTAGTACTGAATTTGTATCTTAATTTTTATGTACCTTATCAAAACTTTGTGCACTGGCTAAATGGTAGGGCAATAGGCAACTGATAGCAAGGAAACATATTGGAGACTGTAACGATGAACACCCATTTTATGCAGAATATATCAGTAAGCTATTGCTGCATAACAAGCCAGTCTGAAACTCAGTGGCTTCAATAACAGTTATTGTTTCTCACTCACACATCTGTGGGTGTCATATCTGAGAGACAGCTGTTCAAGACTGGATGTGGATGGGCAGTTCTAACTCAATCTATAGGCCTGGCTGGCTTCAGATCTTAGAGTTAGGTTGTACTTGAGTGTTCTCCACATACATTCATTCTGGGGCCTGACCAGAAAGCAACAACTATCCAGGGGGAGCTCTTGACAAAGTGATGGTAGTAGTGTGAGAGGGGAAGCCAAATAGCAAAGCACAGTATGAGTATCTGCTTATATCATACCTGTGAACAGCCTACTGATAACATAAGTCATGTGTCTGTACTTAATGGCAGTGGGCTAGAAGAATATACTCCTTTCACAGATTTGGAGGAGAGGAAGTGAATATCTGAACACTACTGTTATCTATCACATTAGGAAAATGTTTAGTAAAAGCTATAATCAGAAATCACTTGAAAAGCAAACCTAGTACCTACTGAGCTTTCTAAATGAAATTATTAAAATAAATCACAATATTAGTTTTTTTAGTGTTTATAATTCTTTAAAAATAAACAAGAATCAGTAAAAGTTGAGCTCAGAATTTTTCACTTTATATACAGTTACGAAATGGAAGAACATAGTCCAGAAATAAGGAATCTCAAGGAGTTGGAAATTTCACTGTGAAAGATCCCTAAGTGTGGAGAAGTAAGACTAAAAAGGGTTTTGAGCACCAAAAGCCCATTAAAACTTCAGTTAGACAAAGGATCTGTCCCCTGCAGCAAAGTTCAGACTGATGAGTTACCTCTCCATTGCGCTCACTCCTCCTCACAGGCCTGTTGTTTCATAGGCTTCAGGGAAGCCACCATTAATTTGAAAGAAGTAGCATGTGAGCAAGGAAGTGCAGAAAGAAGTCTAGGAGCATATCCAGGAAGAAACCTGGGGTTTGTGAAACATAATTATATCTTTTAGAACTGGCCAAAACATAGGTATTGCCTCGAAAAGCCTCTAGTCATTAACAAGAAACAAACCAACAACCTTGAACCTCTAATCCACAGAAGTAAGAGTCATGCTCTGACAGCTGTGCTTCCCCAAGGCTTCCTTACTTCTAAATTCACCCTGTGGAAGAACCTCCCAATGAGGGGAGCCACGGCCATGGGGAACAGTGTTCCTGGGAGCTCCTCCCAGGGAAAGCAATCTGGGCCTAGTAGAAAAAAAAAACGTTCCCTACTTCTGGAATAGAAGTGTTCCATAATGCCTACCCAGCAGGATTCCGTCACTGACATAAACCAATGACATCTGAACATCTCTGTATGTCCCATCTCCCAAATGAGAATTTATGTTATACCTTTCCTGCCTTTGTTCCATTATTGTCCATTGGATACTGTGTTTGAGGTGGTGCAGCTAATATTGTCTTTTTAGTTTATAATTTACTGAACCATGAGGAACCACATTCGCTCCTGGACACATGGATGGACCACATTTTTCACCCTCTTTGCACGTGGCTCTGTGATTGAGTTCTTGTCAGTAGAATAGGAGCAGAAATGCAAACTTTCTCTTCCAAACTTGCACCTTGGTGGTGCACTCCTCCATGCCTTCCTTCCTTCCTGGCCAGCAGGAATGAATTAAATCTTCAAGGTGAATTTCGAAGGTGTTTGTTGAAGATAGCAGATCTCATCAGCCTTTGTCCCTGAATTACTGTGTAGAGAAGGGAAATTCTTTTGATCTGTTTACCAATCTTGTATTATTTCATGAGTGAGAAAGAAGTTTTTATTTTTTATTTTTTAATGTTTTATTTATTTTAGAGAGAGAGACAGCATGAGCAGGGGAGGGTCAGAGAGGGAGGGAGACACGGAGTCTGAAGACAGGCCCCAGGCTCTGAGCTAGCTGTCAGCACAGAGCTCAATGCGGGGCTTGAACCCACAAACCACAAGATCATGACCTGAGCCAAAGTCAGACGCTTAACAGACTGAGCCACCCAGGCACCCCAAAAGAAGTCTTTATTGTTGTTGAACCATTATATATTTTTGGGTCTATTTTGTGAGTCCACCTTAACCAATACACATGGCACTATCAGGTAACTTACTCTCTATAAATGTATTCTGTCCTTCAGGCTGGGGACCATGCTGGTGATGCCTGGGACTTGTGAAAGCAATGCATGGTGAATGATTTCCCTTGGTGAAACCCGGCTAAGGCTGGGGAATAGTGATCGCAACAGTGTTATGGTATACATGGAAAGCATGATTTGATTTGATTTTACAACAAAATTAATGGAACAGTGAAAGGCTCTACAACATGATTTTGCTGCAATTTTGTAAGTGTCTGAATGAGGCTTCCCCTAATGTTTAAATCAAATAGAATACAATATGCCAGAGCACTGAATCAGGAATGTTCCATTTTTTCCTATAACTTTAATTCTTATAAGCATTTACTAAATGTCTGAGGAGTAGAAACTGCCTTTTCATTTTCAAAACAATTGTTTACATCTGTAGAACCAGCCCCAGCCCATTACTCATGTGTTACTTATCCTACTGGATTCACAGAGAAATCAACTCTGAATAAAAAAAAACCCTCTTCCTGCTCTCATTTGTGATTGCACAACCATTTCATTACCCTGAAGTTATGGAAAATATTTTAGGGATTTTATTATTATTACTTTTTATTTCAGAAGGATTACTTTTTCTTAGTAATTTGCTTGTCCTCTGTAATTACACATACAGATATAACTATTTTACAACCAGAATTATGCACTCTGATGTAGGTTCATGGTGATGAGTTATGTGTAGCGCTGGGCCTCACCCTGCCAACAGCAGCACGTGTCTATAAATATCTCACCAGCTCTGCATGCCCTCTGTAAATGTTTGCAGTATTTATTCTGTCTGTGAAGTTTTTCAGATGGATGATTTATTTCCACCCATTCTTTGACTTCCTTAGTTTTTCAACATTTCCAAGACTTCATTCCACTGACTGTAAAGTGGAGATATAAAACCTATCTCTAAGATAGAACCAGTTTACATAACATTTCCCACCCTGCATGGTACTCTGTGCTCAGTAAATGGTAGCCAGTGTCATTTAGTATTTCAAAGAGTCAGTGCATGGCATTTAAGTCCTTTTAAGATCAGGGGCTCTGGAGGCTAAAAGACTGATTTCAGACTTTGGCTTTACCACTAATTAGCCATGGGTCTTACACAAACTACTTATTTTTCTATGATTCAGTTTTCCTGTCTGTAAGCAGGGAAGAATAATATGACCAATATAATAGGTTGTCATGAAACTGAATTTTTAAAAGAAAATCAAGTGCTTGGGTGCCTGGGTGGCTCAGTTGGTTAAGCGCCCAACTTCAGCTCAGGTCATGATCTCCTGGCCTATAAATTGGAGCTCAATGTCAGGCTCTGTGCTGACAGCTCAGAGCTTGGAGCCTGCTTGGGATTCTATGTCTCCCTTTCTCTCTGCTTCTCCCCTGCTTGTGCTCTGTGTGTGTCTCTCTGTCTCTCTGTGTCTCTCAAAAATAAACTTAAAAGAAATCATTAAAATTGTTTAAAAAAAAAAGAAGGACCACATTTACATAACTTTTTTTTACAGTAAATTGTTGTGGTTGTTCTATTTTATTATTAGTTATTATTGTTCATTTCTTGCTGTCTCCAATCCATAAATTAAACTTTATGATAGGGATGTATATATAGGGAAAAATATAGAATATATAGGGTTCAGTATTAGCTGCAATTTCAGGTATCTCCTGGGTGTCGTGGAATGCGTCCCTGCTCATTCGGACCAGGCACCCATTCAACAACCACATCAGATGTTTTTGGTTTTGCTTGGACCACTTGTTCCAGACCTCGCTACTTCAAGGACAACTAACCTGGTGTGGACTTGGATGAAACTCTTGCAGCAAAACTCAACAGCACCTTGACTAGTATCCATAATGTGCCCCCTGAGCTTCTTTCCTGCGGTGGTGCTAAGGTACGAGATACAATTAGGTCTTCTTATGCTCATATGGGCAACCTGGAAATGCAGGGGGATTTCACCTACTGCTTGCTAACAGAGAGGAAAGGGGCTCTCCATCAGTTCTGCAGTAGCCAGAATCATCATAAAGCCCAGAATAAGTATTAGTGACAGCAATAATGTCAACTCCGCTTTAAGTGGTTCCTGTGTGCCTGGTGGCATACTAAGCATTCCACATATGCCATTGCTTATATCCCCTCAGCCTCAGTTTCCTCGTCCATAAAATTGGCATGCTATCATAGCTTATCTCAAAGATTGAATGAGGTAGCTTCTGTCGAGTAGACAGCCCAATGCCTAGCACAGTTAATATTACTTTCATTATTGCTGTTGTAACTCTCTTCCGTTTCTGAAGAGCTGCCACATGGAGAAGGAGAATCTTTATCTTTCCCCTGCTCCCCGCCTGCCAGAGACTAAAATAGAAGTCAATAAATGGAGGAATGCAAAAGATTGCAAATCCATAAATACAAAAATTTTGTCAACAATTAGAGCTATTTCATGGAATCATTTGTCCTCACAATCACTGAGCTATTCACTGGAAGAAGCCAGGACAAATGAATTTCAGCATGGGATGCCCTGAAATAGCACTGTCCAGCAGTCATATAATGCAATGTCATATAAAAGTTTAAAGCTTCTAGTATCTATATTTTAAAAAGTAAAAAAGAAGCAAGTAAAATTAATTTTAACAATATATCATTATTATGCCAAATATTTCTAAATTACTATGGATTTCAACATATCAATATACTTTAATGATATAGTTTGATTTTTTAAAATGTTTATTTATTGACTTGAGAGAGACTGTGAGCAGGGGAGGGAGGGACAGAGAGCAAGGGAGACAGAGAGTCCCAAGCAGCCTCCACGCTGTCAGTGTAGAGCCTGACAGAGGGTTCAATCTCATGAACCCAGAGATGATGCCCTGAGTCTAAATCAAGAGTCGACTGCTTAACCAACCAAGCCACCCAAGCACCCCTCTGATCTGTATTCAGATGTTATAAAAGTACATTCTCCTACCCATGTTGTTCCAGACGTGCTTGAAACTTCTACAATAATAGAAGCATTACCTTTTACATTTAAGTTAAAATGAATTAAAATTCAATAAGATTAAAAATTCTTTTCTTCAATCCCACCCGCCACATTTCAAGTGCTTAGTAGCTACATGCAGCCAGTGGCTTTCATACTCGGTGACACAGCTCTAAAACACAAGTGTCAAGAAGTAGGGGATTAGATGAAATGATCCCTGAATTCTCCAATCCTACTGAGTCTATGTTTAAATCAATTCAAGAGTTATCTATTCTCTGTCTCTTAGATGCCAGTTATGCTGCTAATAAGCATTTTGTTGGAATTTAAAGAGGAATAAAAGACCATTGGACGAGTAAATGATGCTACTAAAATTTTGGTCAACTGTGAAAGACTGATATGCATAAAATGAGCCATTCAAACCAAGTAGCTGGGTGATTTGAGAAGTCTCAACAGAGACAACAAGGGTGGTATTAATTAATGGATGGGGATGAAAGGGTAACTTACCCACTCCACCTAAAGCACAGCACAAGCAATACTTCAGGACAGTGTGTGGGAGGTGTGTGTGTGTGTGTGTGTGTGTGTGTGTGTGTGTGTGTGAGAGAGAGAGAGAGAGAGAGAGAGAGAGAGAGAGAGAGAGAGAGAGAGAGAGAGACAGAGAGAGAGAGAGAGACAGAGAGACAGAGAGAGAGAGAGACAGAGAGAGAGACAGAGAGACAGAGTTGTGTTGTTCTTGTGAAAATTTGACCAGTCTTGTTAGAGCATGAATGGGCATCAAGAAATCAGGGATGGAAAAGAAATTATTTATTGGTAGAGATCAAGGATGGTAAAAGGAGATAAGACAGCCTCTGGACTTATAGATAATCTGGCCAAATTATCTGATATCTGGATCTTGAATATAACATCTCTTAAAATTTTAACCATTTTTAGAACTAAACAACCACCTCTCTGTTCTTATAAACCATCACTACATGGGGGTCAAAGATGTATAATTTTCAGGCTAAAAGTTTGACACAAACAAAATTAGGTTGATTTAAACAATTATTTTTGATCCCAAAGTTCTTTTATTTTTTACCTTTTCCATAAACTTAAATGGTAAGACTCAGCTGTTTTCAAAGGAGGCTTGCTTAGGTAAGGAAAGGGACTAACATTAACTATCTTTTAAGAGCTATAGTTAGATTAAGTTCTTTACACATGCTTTGCCAATTAATCTTCATAGCAACACCTTGAAGAAGTATTATTTACTTCCTCTGTTCTACAATGTGGAAATTGAGCACTTTACTCACTTGAAAATTGCACAGATGGTACTTGAATCCTGAGCCTGGCATTCCAGATATCATGCTCACCCCATTACACTGTGGAGTCCCCAGTTATGCTGGAATAGTTTTAATAATAATCAAGATGGGGTGGTACACATGCTCCTTCCTTTTCTGTGTGACAGAAGTGCCAAAATATTTGCTGCCATGTCTATTCCTGCACAACTTACCAAGTTTTCATTGGCTTAGAAATCTTCAAAGGAAATCTCCAGGGGTCATGATTAATTTCTCATATAGTTCAGTTAGCATCACTAAGTCCCATGTCCACTTGTTGCCTATGTAACTCTGGCTAACTACGAGTCCACGGTCACTGGAAAAAGTGGTTTAGAAAGTGCAAATTAGGTTACTGAATTCTCTCTCATTAATGGGCCAGGATCATTAGCCTTTGTAAGTCATTGGACAAGTTAGAGATTTTGCTGTGGGCTTTATTTTCTTATTTAAACTGTCTCTTTCCAAAAGATATTTGCAAAGGCATGATTTTCATTCTAGATAGGAGAAAAACAGTAACACAGAGAAGCAAAATGAGTCATTCAAATTTCCTGTCCTGTGACAGCTCTGTGACTAGAGCCCAGGTATTTGACCCTCGCCCAGTAATATTTTCACACTGGCATGTCACCCCTTAAAAATCAAAAGAAGTGGGGTGCCTGGGTGGTTTAGTCTGTTAAATGTCTGATTTCATCTCAGGTCATGATATCAAGGCTTGTGAGTTCAGGGCCCCGCACTGGGCTCTGTTCTGACAGTTCTGAGTCTGGAGCTTTTTTCAGATTCTATGTCTCCCTCTCTGTCTCTCTGTCCCTTCCCCAGTTGCGCTCTCTCTCTCTCTCTCTCTCTCTCTTCTCTCTCTCTCAAAAATAAATACACATTAAAAATAAACAAATAAACATTCAAAAGAAACACAAGAAATTTGGATTTTTTTTGTACCTAGAATGCAATGGTTTGTAGGTCTAGAGAAAATGCATCATCAAGGGGAACAACTACTCAGCAGACTTAATGTAGCACATATATTGAGTGCTTACTCTGTGTCAGGCATTGAACTGACTACTTATATCATTATTCCCCCTAATCTTTAGGAACCCTGAAGTTACATGTTAATTTATCCCTCTTTTACAGCTGAGGGAACAGGCTTGGGGAAGTTGGGTGTCTGTTTCCAGGTAACTCAGCTGAAAAGGAGTTAGTCTGAATTCATATTCTATCCATGGGAAGGAAATTTTTGGATCTTGTTGGTTGGAACTTTCTGGAAATTGATTTATTTTACAAATTCACCACCAAATTTGGCCTGAAGGTATTAGGAAATCCTGAAACAAGGAGGCAATAATGCCAAGCCACAGGAATTTGTCTCTTCATTTATTCAACTCAACAATTTATTATATCCTAAAGTGATATTGTTGGAAAATCCTTAAAAATAAATGAAATGATGGGCAAACACATCCAAAAATTGGGGAGAAAGATCTGTAAGCACTTAATTTCTTAACTGTTTAATCTGTTGTTTTTTTTCTATTGTTGGTGAAAGCACAAGTCTATAGAACACTCAATACCCATTCCATGAAAACAGCTGCAGTGCACGTTCAGGGTTTTCCCCAATGTATGGACATTTTGAGTCCTTGAAGGAGAACATATTGTGATTTTTAGTAGATTCAGGCTCAGTCTGTATAACAGTGGCCCTGATCCAATCTCTGGCTCTAGGTACATTTCCTTAAAAGGTGATTATGCTATGATAACTTTTCTTCTATACTTTCCAAGAATATTCTATAGAGAGCAATTCCATCTTGGCCAAGTACAAGGTGATCTAACCAGATGAGTGTTTGTCTCACATCCTTGATACTCAGTAATAAAATGGAAACTACATAAGTGGAAAAGGAACACTGTGACTTCTTCTGTGTCCCCAGAGTCAGTAATTATTGCTGTTATTCTTAATGCTGTTTATACACAAGTGAGTTCTTCATTTGCCTTTGAAGTATGTTAATTCCTCTGAAGAAGACCCAGAGTGTTTGGGTGATGACATTTGAAGGCTGACTCTTTCTTGTCTTTAAGGTGAGCTATTTCAGTGGAATGGTCATAAAGTTCCTACAGCAGTAGATGCTTATTTTCATGAAATATTTTGTTCACTATATGTCACTTAGAAAGGATCTTAATGAAAAGTGCTCCAGTGGTAAGCTCAGAGATGTGCCATTTTTTAAATATTTTGCTCCCCTATCTCTAAATAACTTGAAAACTATAGGCAGTATATCCTACTGGTTATAGCAGCAGCTCTGGAGCCAGAATTGTCCAATCCACATTGTGGCTCCACTACTTATGAGAAATGTGAAGTAAATCAATCACTTAACCTTCTCTGTAATTGCAAATAATATTATTACCAATCTCAAGGAGTTGCTATGCAGATTAAATAAATTCATACAAATAACATACCTAATATAAAAAGGATTGATTTTTTGATAAGTATCATTATTATTACCATCTGTTTGAAATAAAAGATTGATGGCTTGATAAATTCCTTGAAAACCAACCCAAACCCATCTACAATATATATACTTTGCATTTGATTTGGGAGATTTTGTTCAGTAGCCATTTATTTGAATACTTTTTCACAAAATTGATGATAACTTAGCCATATGTCCACGTCTTATTTCTCCTGTCCTCAACATTCTCTCAGTATCCCTCCACTGGGAGATGGAGCCTTGAGCTAGTTTTGCTGAATAATAATTCTTCCAGGAATAATTATGTACGAGTTGGAGAGAAGGGAAGGTTAGTCTGATTCTTGGATGAAGAACTATCCCGTCACCTGGCAGATCCCGATAGAAGCCAAACATATTATTTAAGTCACTTTTGCTGAGTAAATAAGAATTTCATTACAGAGTCACATTCTCATCAATAAGTCTCAATTTATTGAGAATTTATTCTTTGCAAAAAATTGAACTATGTGATTAACTTATTTGACTCATATCAACAAACTTACAAAGATAGAATTATTAACCTGATTTTGCAAATTATATAAACAGAACACAAAAGAGGTAGAGAGAATTGCCCAAGCTCACATAAGCGAGGTGGTGGGAAAACTTAAATCAGAACTCAGCTCACTGGGTACCAGTTTCTTTCTACCTCACTTTTTCCTCTCTCCCTCCTTTCCTTCATTCTTCCCTCCCTTCCTTCCTTTCTTTTTTTCTTCCATGTTTAAATCATACCATATATGGGCTAACTCACTAAAGGAGTGGTTGGTTGATATATTTCTCTTGGGTCAGAAAACTGTTACACCTCAGTACCCAGGTTTTTAAAGGATATCTCTCACTGCCTAGTTTTGGCAGAGCTTTCTTGAAAGAATGCAATTTGGGGAGATGGAAAGCACATAACACAGCTCTGGAAAGTCTTCTCAAAAGGCATACAACAGGAAATAAATTTAAAATGACTCTCATCTACCTACCTGCTCAGGTTAACTGAGGGCAATTAAAGGTACAATTTGTTTATAAACCAAATTAGGTTGGAGAAATGGTCAAAAGAGCACAGAAAGGGAGGAAAATTGCCTTTGCAAAAATTGGCTCAAAAACTAGTTATTAAACTCCCACTTGCAGTTAATGCTTAGAACATGTGTAATACAACCCTTTGTAATTCAATCTTCTATCCCTTCAAGGAAGAGAGAAGTATTAATCTAGAGGGTAATGCCATACATTGACTGGACTGAAGGAGTATGGCTATAGTTTTAATTTCATCAGAGTTTCTGACTTCTCCGTGACCTTTTCCATTTAAGATGTAAATACTCAAGGTAAGATAAGGAGGAAAAAATACTGAACTTTGATGACTGAGTGCCAGACACTTACAAGTCTTGATCTGTTTTAAGGCAATGTGATAAGGAAGGGCAGGGGCAAGCTTTACAGCCAGCAGACCTATGCTATATCAAACCTCAACCCTGCCCTTTGTAGGTTACTTAACTTTTCTGTGTTCACTTTTTTCATCCTTATATGAGAACAAGAGGCACTTGTGGACATTCTTATAATCTGCTTTCCTGGAACTCTGCCCTCAGAAACTTTGCATTTTCATATTGCCTTTCTATTTAGCATTCCAGAGGGTTTTACATCCCTGGGCAGTGCACCCAAGGAAGATTTTATTTGACCCCGAGCCGAAAACAAGAGTCAGAGGCTTAACCAACTGAGCCACCCAGGAGCCCCAACCAAAGAATTTAAATGGAGATATGCCTTTATTTAGTAAGCTAAGCAAAGGCTGATTGTGAAAGAGAAGTGGACAGGTGAGGTCCTAGATCTTGGCATCTTCTTGGTCAAGGCAGGTAAACTTTAGGAAAGAGCACAGGGTGCAGGATTGGAATGTGATTCCATTAAAATCAGCCTCTCTATAGTCTTCCCTAGGAAGTCTGTATAAATTGCCCAAGAGGCTCTGGTAAGGAGACATCGAACTGGGCGCTCTCTGAGTTGTCTCAGAGCTGCGATACTATATAGTCGTAGGAACTGACTTGAAAATAAAGTACAGTATAAAAAAGGATGAAACATTTTTCTGAGGACCCTAAATCTCCTGAGTGTTGCAGAAGCACACCAAGTAATTCGGTTCCAGATATCAGTGGGTTATCACAGAGTACTCTTCGCTTTGCAAATATAAGTCAGCCACTTTCTCAGCAAGGCTCATAAGAAAATGCTGGCATCCTAAAATGCTCCACTGTGAGCAGAGAGAAAAGCAGAGCATCAAATCCTTTGCTGCTTCTTTGGAAGCAGGAAACGCCAAGTCCTTTGTGATTTCTATGGATCTAACTAATCATCCAATGGTTACAGCTGCACCAACAGGATTCAAGAATCTCATAAGTCAACTGCAAATTGGGAAGGCCTACCTTTACCTTTTATTTTCTTAAAACAAAACACCCCAACCCAACCAAACCAAAACTTCCCCCCAAAAAGAAAAGCATTATCTGGGAGTTAACCCAGTTAACCATCCAAAGGCTGTATCATTGGGACCTAGTGTCCTGACTCCCAGAATGTAAATTCTAATCTGCTCAAAATCGTAATAGAGATTTGATTATTTTTAGCTGTTTATTCAAGAATATTTAGAATTGATTAGATTTTAACCTCTGGATCTTGCAGATATCTTGGAGGAGTACGAGCTGAAGATTGGTACTTGCTTTCAGTAATTCTCAGTTTCCTCAACAGGGAATTGGGGTAATGAAAGCAGTGGAGGTCCCATGGGCTTGTTGTGGATATTAAAAAACAATCATGCAAATGAGGGATTAAGCATACTTCCTGGCACATAGGAACATGTCCGTGCATTACTGTTGTTTTTATCCTAACATTGAGAGGAAAAAAATTATATTCTATGTCTCAGGATGTCAAGACAAATATGAAAGAGCATTTTGTGAATCAACTTAAAATTTTTGCAAAGTCCTTTGCCCTGTCCTCTCTCCCTCTCCCACTCCTTTTCAGGAAGTAACAATCTGATGAGTGAAACACTGGGGGACCTCTGACCTACATGGGAAACACTGAAGCTGTTAGGCGCACACGAATTAAAGGATCTGCATCTGAGAACATAATTAATTCTGCAGCGAAGGGTGCCACTCACTTCGGGCTCTGCTTGTGTTACTATGCTCATGAGGATCCTCATGTATAGATTTCGTAACTTGAGCTAGTTTATGGACAGCACGAAAATGTTACGTGACTGCAATGAAATAGCACAAATATCTGCTCCATTGATTTTAGCTCCATCAATTAAAAATGTGTATTTTAAAAGCATTGGTTGAAAATTTTGACGCAATTGAATTTCTCTTTTTGTGTGGTCATTGCTCCATGCCCTTTTCTTAGTCTTAAGCTATATCAGTGAATCTATTCTTTTATGAAGACCATGTGAAAGAATTATCACAAGTTTAAATAAGTGTTCATTAAATAATAATAATAATAATAATAATAGCATAAATGTGATAAAATGATAAAAATAGCAATAACTAATTGCCTTGCTGTACTTTAGCGCCATGATTCTGCAGCAAAGTATTATTTTAACTTGGATACTCAACATAAATTATACATTAGAAATTCATCAGAACTTGAAAACTTTCACAATTGAATCCAATAGTTTCCTCGGAATGTGTGAAGTGTTACAAATGCCGCCTAATTCTTTTTGAAGCTCAAGGCAAAGGCAAAAAATCGTGTAACATACTGGAATGATTTGGATGATTGTACCATAAAATGGCTTGGATTTGCTCATCTGGCTTCAAGTTCAGAGGAATGACCAGCAAACTGACTTATGTTCTCAGCAGTGTAGATTCTGAAGGGTCTGAGCAGATGTTGAAGGCTTACTTCAGGCCAGTGCACGAGGTTTTTTGTGGTTTCTCTTAAGTGTTTGCTAATATCTCCCACATTGCACACTCAATGTCCCTTTTCAACTGGCCTGACTGCTCATAATATAATACAGATGATTTCATCTTTCGCAGAGCCCTTCTGCTACAGAGAACTAAAGGCTGCAGGGCTCAGACTTCTCTAATAACATACATGTTTCTTTAAGAACAGGAAAATCCCTTCCCCTTAAGAGTTTTGCTCCTCCGTCCTGGGTTCTAGAATACAATATCATATGTGATTCTGTTTAAATAATGCCCTCCTTTTCCTCCAAGTATTCATTAAGGTTTCTGCTCTTTTATGTTTTTTTTAACGTGTGTGGTTTTTTTTTTTTTTTTTTTTTTTTTAGATAGGCTGTACCTTCCTTTGGTAAACAAATTTTCATTTTGACCTGATTTTCATTGTCATTCACCTTTTCTCATGTTGAACAGAATCATTTGATTAATTTGTGCATTTGTAGCCGCTTCAGGTTTAAAGACTTAGTTGAGGTAAACATTGCCCTTAGTTTTAGGATATGAAAGAGTCATAGAGGGCACTGATAATACTTTGTGAACATTTCCTTTCAGATTATCAGAATGGTTAGAAGAAAAGTACCACTGAAACCTGTAAAAGTTTCCTGTTTCCTGTCAGTCCAAACTCCTGTAAGCCTTGATGAGTGTTAGCTACACCATGAGTGAGAGTTTCCTCCATCTTAATGATGTCAAAAATATTTGGGCAACAAGATGTTAGTTTCTCCTTGTTTTGTTTCGTTTTGTTTTGTTTAGGAGTGTTTCTAGAGGCTCCAGAGGCTGAGAAATATACTCTAGGTATCAGATAACACTTTATACTAAAGGATGGTAGTTAAGTAGTTACTACTTATCTTGTTAGGTAGTTAGACCATGCCATCTATGCCAAAGAACTATTACTAACTTTCTGAAAAACGCCTTCCATTGTGCTACTGCCCTGGCAAAGATAAAGCCTGGCCATGGGACAGCATGCTACCATGTAATCAGAAGTGCCCGTCAGGAGCAGAGTTCAGGCAAACTCATCACATCATGGAACTGGCCGAAGCCAGTAGTAATCCATTGTAAGAAGGAAAAGATACAGTTGGAAGCAAACAAGAATAAGACCCGAAGTCACAGGTGGAGTTCACTAGCAGGTAGCCCAGACTTAAACCCCCACATAACCCACCACTCTGGTACCAACCCTTTTCCTTAGTTCACAGGTATGGCCATGTTGGGGATCCCCTTATGAACAGCTGAGAGAGGAGGGGATAAATCAAACTTAAATCATGGGAGGGCCAGCTCAGTATATAGGTACAAACTGAGATTGGACTGAAATGCACTATAGCTCATTCAGGGCTAGTACTAAAAGACATTGTAAGGGAAAATCATCCCAGTGGCCAAAACTTTGGGCAGTATAGCTGACCATCTACTTTGTGTGAAAAGAGAAGTGGTATGAGGTTATAATATGG
The DNA here is from genome assembly GCF_006229205.1 of Suricata suricatta. NCBI lineage: Eukaryota > Metazoa > Chordata > Mammalia > Carnivora > Herpestidae > Suricata > Suricata suricatta. Next base: position 60,612,122 of record NC_043714.1, read on the forward strand.
CCACATGGAAAGTGGCTTGGCTGGTTAGTCAAGGGACCTGGAAATAGAAAGAGTAGAAGACTGGGGACAAGGAAGTCTATGGAAGAGGCATTTGGATAACTCACTGGGTTGGGCATGAAATGTGATGGACTTTCTACTGCTTATCCCTATAAGAGAACAACTACCATAGAAGAGACACTAAGCAACCACACAGACCAAGTGATTCAGCCAGTTGATCTCAACTACCCTAACACTGGCACATTGCGCACATGAACAGATAGTGAGGGTGGCAGGGATAGAGGCTCACCATTGGCCAAACTGCGTGTATTTTCATTCACCATGGCTGATCTAGCTTCTGCCATTACCAAATTCCAGTGTGCTGACAACAGAAAGCAAAGCTGAACCCCAAATATGACATCATCCTATGAGGAGACCAACCGGATCCTTGGTGGCAAATTGATTATATAGGGTCCTTTCCACCTTGGGAAAGGCTGACAATCATATTAATTGAAATCTACACTCTTTTGGCGTATCAGATTGCACTTTTTGCCAGTAGAGCTCAGCCAGCACCACAATTAGAGAACTTACAGTATATTTCATCCATTGACAAGTGTTTCCTTATAAGGTAATATCAAACCAAGTGACCTATCTCATACATAGTAGGGTAGGTTTGGTATTAGCTTATCATCATGTTTTTCGTGGGTCTTAATACATATAACCTTCCCCAAGAGCTGCAAGTCATTTTAGCTATGATACAACCTGTTGACCAAATGGCTGAGGCACCAGTATGGAGAGGACGCTTTGGGAAATGCTGAACCATGTATGGTTCTATGTATGGTTCTATGTCCCCTAAAGATAGAACACATAGGTCCTGGAACTAAGTAGTGAAGGTAGAAGTAGGTTGCTTGTTATTCCAAGTGACTCACTTAGAAAATTTGTGTTCCTTATTCCTACAGACAACTCTGGGTCTCTGTTACCAGACCAAGACCAACTCTGAGTCTTGGTTACCAGAGGGAGAAAGCTTCCACCAGGAAGCACAGTAAGAATCCCATTAAAGCTCAAGCTTTGACAACTTTCTCAGTCACTTTAAGCTTCTTGTGCTACAAGACTAGCATGCCAGGAAGAGAGTCATCAACTGTCAAGTGATTCTGATGATCAAGAGGAGGCAGGGCTGCTCTTACATGTGTGGTAAATAATACAGTTGGAACTCAGATGATCCACTTGGGTTTCTCTTGCTTTTCTTTTGCCCAATTTTGAGGGTAAATGAACAAGTTCAGTGGCTAAAGCTTGAGAAAGACATGTTAGCCTCTCAGGAATGAGGGTCTGAGTCCTTCTACCCATAAACCTTTGAGGCTAACAGAGGTATCAGCTGAGAGTGAACGTAAATCTTGACTGGCTGGGGAAGACGGGGTATGATGAATATTAGGCATGGCTTCCACACTGGTTTCTTCATTAGTGGGGCGTGTAGTTCATCCCATGAACCATCTCCTTGTGAGCTTCCTTCAGGTACAATGCAACTGCTCCCAGAAGTGATTATATGATATATATGGATCTGAATGGCATGAGGAATGGACCACAGTGTTCACCGAGATCCCACACTCCAAGACTGATGAACTAACCTCCTGAGAGCAGTTTGCAACTGATAGTTAAGCTGAGTCTCCTTCTGGAATTGTCCTCAGCTAAAGAAAGTCATCTAGCCCAACGTCACCCCACCACACCCCTTCACTGGGGCAATCTGGGACCACTTGATATGGGGACATAAAAGGCCTGCCCCCTTACCCAATTTGGAGACACCTCTGAGGGGCCATCCATGGCAGCTCCAGAGCTCCCCAGAGGATCTGCTGAGACTTTTGCCTCAAGTTCACCCCAGTTCAACTCTTGCCTTTGCCCAATACTGGTTCCTTCACTTCTCCACAGGCGTTAATCCCAAAAGGACTTGAAATACCCTTGCAAGTAAATCTGTCTCTAAGAGTCTTCTTGGGGAACCAAACCTTTAAATATTCTCTTTTAAGCTTAGGATGATCTATCAGTTAATAGATCTTGTTGTTTCTATTGGTGTTTTATTCTCATGAATTATAAGAGTGTTTGTTTATATATGTATGTGCTTATAGACATGCATGTGTGTTTTTAAGTCTAAGGACACTTCTTCCCTTAAGTAGAAGGTATCTTTAATTTTATTTCAGTGTCACTTGGGATATAAAATTATTAGTTAGAAATTAAATTTCCAGCAAAACTTACTTGAAAGGCCTGTTAGAAGGAAATATCTAGAGAGCCAAGATCAGCATTGAATCTGGTGATAACTTTGAGGCCAAGAGTCTATGAAATTTGAGCCTCTCTGACAATGATAGAAAATTCAGATCTACCCTCTGGCTTCCAAATTTCCTGAGCCAACAACTTGAATTACTGCAAAATTACCCTTAAACATTAACTATAGCTCTCTGTAACAATCACATTTTATATCAGCATGAAAAACAAGAAGGGCCTTTACCTCTCTGATGTGCTTTGTGATTTAGGTAGAAAATGTCACAATAATCCAGGTAGGTAAAGCAGGTATTTCTGTCCTCCCTTCCTTTATGATAAAACTAGACTGCAGAGGAACTAAGTATGTTTCCCAAATTTATGCAGCTAGTAAATGGCAGCAAGACGTCTCGGCAGTCTGAGATGATCTGACCTCCTTTTTACGCTTTTAAACACCACCTCGTTAAAAACTGAAAGAAAGGAAAAGCCAAATCAGTGTTAGAAAACTGGACTGCATTTTGAATGTTTACATTTAACAGATAGGTATTTTCCATGCCTCCCCCAAAATTAACACCAAATAATATAGAAATTAATCTGCAAATATTTACATTGTATAAAATTATTTTCTGGTAACATCCAAATTGTATATCAGTACTCCTTTTTAAGAATGGTGGTCGCGGTCAGATGCCCTTCCTGTTCTCTGCCCTCCTACAGCTGCCCCGTTAAACCTCATGCTCTGATCCAAGCCCAGTGCTCTTTCTGTAACATTCCATGCTCTTCTTCTCTGAATTAAATTTGGATTTCCAGTTTGACCTCCAGTTTCCCTTTTTACTTAAGCTTATTTTCTTAAAAGAGGATTTATTTATTATTGGGGTTGTGTTTTCTTTCATCCAATGAAATGTCCATTTTGTTTCTCTACGTTGTAAGAAAATGAGTCCTTCACCTTCTTCCCCCAGCCCCCCAACTCCCCCACTACTTCTCCACAAGTACACACACTTTCCTATTTGGGGTAGATTTATTCCTTTGAATGGCTTTGGCTATGATGAACTTTACTTAAGACATTAATAATTCTTGACAAGGGCTTCTTTTGTGTTTCAGCTTTGAAAGGAAAACTTACTATGCATAATTGCCCCCTTCTTAACTGCTTTATAGATTGAAAGCAGCAGAAGCTGATAACAAACAGCTTTGCCCCAAATATACAAACTTCAATCTGCCTGTTCTCCCAGGGGGATTTGGCTTTCACCTAGACATGCAGGAACTGAGTGACATAGGCTTGGGGGCTAGATGAGAAAAAAAGGAAACAAAGACAATTTAGAGCTTTTCTGCATTCTTAGGAATCAAATGCAGTCTTCCTTATACTTAAAGAATATGATGTCATATTAAATAAATATTTTATATTAATAGTTATAAAACACAAAGAAAGCACACTTTGTATTTTCCCTGTGTGGGTCCAAAAGATATGAGAGTGAAAATTATTATTTTAATATCTAGCACAGAATGCCTTTCAAAAAGACCACGGTCTTTAAGAAGGCAGTGTTAACAGAAGTGTTTGTAAAGGTAAGGTCCCTGGGAGAGGTAGAAATGATTCTGTGATAAAGATAAAGACATAATCATTAGTCAGCCAATAAAACACACCTGTCCAAAACAGCTGTGAAAATTTTGAGACTGAGGGAGATAGAGAAGGGAAAAGGGAAAGGGGAAAATGAAACAGAGGAGAAGGCAGCAAAGGTGAGACCTTGTGGAGGAATATCAGTCAGGAAGGGATTTTGGAGGTGAGAGGGATGGGCAAATTTGTAAGAATGGATGCCTGTGCAGCAGACTGGCTTTTCCTAAGATGTCTGTAATAACACCTCTTCCCTTACCTGCTCTTTAGCAAGGCGACGTGTCAATCCTGGGACTAGAGTACCAATTCCTGCACAGCCATGAAGTGGCCTGGCAGGGTCTGCCTCTTGTCTTGAAAGTATTGGGGGGTGAGGGGAAAAGAAGTCAGGACTCAAAGGACATACTAATTCATAAATATAAATTAACTAATTTTATTCATTTATTTTTTAAATGCTTTTATGTATTTTTGAGAGAGAGAGAGGAGCAGAGAGAGAGGGAGAGAGAATCCCAAGCAGATCCCATGCTATCAGGCAGAGGCTCGCAGGGCTCAATCTCAAGAACCAAGAGATCATGACCTGAGCTGAAATCAAGAGTCAGATGCTTAACTAACTGAGCCACCCAGGCGCACCATAATCAACTGATTTTATAATTGTGCAAAACATGTACCCCAAATTCAAGCAGGTAACTGGCAAGTAGCTGCAAAACTGTAGTGGATTTTCAGCTCTATTTATATGGAATTAAAGCCATAATTGCTACACATCCTACTTTTAGTAAACATCAGATACTCAGTTTATATCACTAGTTACATAGAGCTTATTCTCACATCCCAGTTTTCTAAGCTGTATATCAGGCTTGCCTCAACATTGTGTTCTTCATGATTCTTCGTCAGTATCTCCTATGGTTTCCCCTCACAGCTTACGTAGCACCTGTGAGTAGTCAATTTCTTGGACATTCTTCAGGAAGGGTCTATTAGGTTTGGATTCCCCACAGAAGACAGCCACCATTTTATAAGTATAAATACCCTGAGATCACTTTGCTATGGAAAGCTCAAACCTTGTGAAGAGGCCCTGGAGAATGCCACTCCCAATGGATAGAAAGACCAAGAAGTGTCAAGAAGCCAAATATATGCATGAAATAGGCACCTTGGAAAAATTTCCATTCCCAGCCACCAAATGATTCCATGTTGATCAGCGATTAAACTGTGCAGTTGATCCCTTTCTCACTTCCTGGCTTAAGATAGCATAAGCAAAATAATATAATAATAATAATAATAATAATAATAATAATAATAATAATTGCATTAAGTCACTAAGTTTGGGACACATTTTTATTTTCCAAGGAATAATCAACTCAGTGTAGTATTCTACATTTTTTTGTCTTGTGGTATAACACTGTTCTGTTGACCAAAATAGTCAGCAAAGTCTGCCTGTCTTATCTGAAAGATGTTATGGAGAAATCATTCAAATGGGCTATAGTAACATTTGAATTGCAGTGGACAGATTGGGAAAGAAAATGCCCTTGGAAGGTGAGAAGCAAAGAAAGAGGAAGAGATCAATGGGATAATAAACCTAAGGTCAGATAAACCCAGGAAAGGGCACTGGGTTTAGGATAGATATTGAAGCCTATTTTATTTAAGTTGCAAGGGTGAAAGTGACCTCACGTGTCAGCTGAATAACATTTGAAATTCCCAAAGATGCAAATTTTAGATTATTAGTAATTTGAATAAGAGAAATAAACTGAAATTGACATTGATTACCTAGGAAAATGATACCTTGGCATGGTAAGATTCAAAAGCTCTGTATCTGGAAAGCACCATAAAGTTTTTCTCAATAAATGAGGAATGTGTGACTGAATTAATGAGGTGACATGAACTGTGCTCAACTAGAAAAAGCGACTTAAGGTCTCTTCCCTCTATCTCTACCTCCTGGGGAGGTAAACCTGAGAGGTGTGAATGCTCCATAGTGGACGAGGCTGATCCCACTTGAGACTCCAGCCATACTGTGTGGAGGGATCACTGAGACCTCTCTCTCGTCCATGCTCTGTCTTCTGTTCTCACTTCCACCTTTATTCAGAACCTTCATTCATGCATAGACTATTAGTCTAGTGATTTTGTAACTAATATTTCTGCATTTATTGTCTTTTGCTCCAAATGCCTCCTGCTTTCTATTCCTCTCTTCCATTCTGTACCCAAAAACTGAGCTAAAGGCCTCTCATTCTGTGCTCTTGTAGCCATACTCTTACCCTAATGTTGAGGTACTTATTTATAACACTTTCAGAGCCAAGACCCTAGAATAGTGCCAGGCAAGTAGTAATTCCTATGTAACAATTTGTTGAACTGTAGAGTTTAAAACATCAGCTCTAGGGGGCCTGGGTGGCTCAGTTGGCTGAGTGTCCGACTCTTGATTTCGGCTCAGGTCATGATCCCAGTGTCGTCTGATCAAGCCCCGTATCAGGCCCTATGCTGAGCATGGACCCTGCTTAAGATTCTCTCTCTCTCTCTCTCTCTCTCTCTCTCTCTCTCTCTCTCTCTGTCTTTCCCCATCTGCCCCTCTCTCCCACTTTCTATCTTTCTCTCTCTCAAAAAATTAAAATAATAAAGCATAAATAAAACATCAACTCTATCTGTGTAAACTATTACTGTAATAATTTATTTCCTCAAAACATCTTTTAGGCTTTAATCATTTCCTATTAATATGCATAAATCCTTAGCTAATGGTGACTCCTTACATCCTTAATTTCCAACAACACTTTGACAGGATTGTTAAGGTTAGGGGATTCATGACCAGGAACATTATCTGAGGGCAGTGAAAATCATTGAGTAGACAAGTATAAGACTCTCAGGGATACATACACCTACTATTTTACATTCCTTGGAATGAATGATATAATAGCAGAAAAAACCCTGGTGCATGAATAGATGTCAATAAATATTGTTTCATTCTACAGTATTTTGTAGTCAAATGTCAAGTTAATAATCAAAACAAATTGTGAGATAGTAAGTCAGTAAATCCAGTCCTTCAATATTATCTGTCACTCTGTCTTCTCTGGAATGGCATCAACTCAGGAAGGGGGTCATATCAGTTTCATCTTTTTTTTTAGTTCTATTTTTGAGAGACAGAGAGGCAGGTGGGGGGGGTAGAGAGAGAGAGGGAAACACAGGATCCAAAACAGGCTTAAGGCCCTGAGCTGTCAGTGAGGCTCAAACCCATGAGCCGTGAGATCATGACCTGAGCTGAAGTCAGATGCTTAGTCAACTGAGCCACCCAGATGCCCCAATTTCATCTTTGAACAGAGTACTGTCACAGTGCCTGGCACTGAGTATGTTTGTTCGATTGACTCACACTTGGATATCAAGTCACCCACTGTAATGATCTATTGCTGGCATGGAGTTGGAGAAGGACCTCTAGTTCTTGTAATGAGATGTAAGGGGAAACTGGAGTATTGTGGGGATCCAAGCATGGGTAGAGACACAGAAAGAAGGAGGAAGTCCATATCTGCCATTCAATTTTGTTTTAGTGGCTCAACTATTCTAGATTTAATATGGTATCTTTACATAGCATTAGGCTAGAATCTTTTATTGTTCCTGGGATAAAAATCTGATGTTCCAACATGGATTTTGAAAAGTACCATTCTTCTGAATGATTGGTATTATGTGATGAAATATTAGTCCTGAAAAATGATCAGTATTTGAAAATCTCTTCCTGTTGCTGAAAGGGAATTGTCTTTACTGAGGCATTCACCTTAATTGTCACATTTTTTCCCCTCCTATTTTTGGAACTTTATTTTTATCAGTCTCCTCATGTGTGTGTGTGTGTGTGTGTGTGTGTGTGTGTGTGTGTGTGTGTGATGATTGGGTGTATAAATTCTTAAATTTCTTCTGGGTACTGTGTCACTTTCTACCTATTACCAGTTTCTGCTTAGAGTAGCAAGCCTAGGCTTTCTGGTTAGTTGGCTTAAAATTGTTGACCCATTATCATAGCTTTGTGACTTAATGCATTTTAGAAATACCTCAATTTATTTTTTTAAATTAAGGATGACATACTTCCACCAGTTACACAAAATGTATTTAACACACAGTAACACCAATATAGAAATCACCAAAGTCAAACAAGAGTGTCAATACCCCAGAAGCCAACACTTCCTCCTCGGGCATTCCTTCCCAGCACAACTCTTTTCCTCTTCCATTTCAACCTTGTACACTATATTCATTTTCTAATGCTAGTAGCAAATTACCCCAAACATAGCAGCCTAAAACAATATAAAGGTATTGTCTTACAGTAAGTTTCCATGATGCAAGAGCATGGGCGGGAGTTAGCCATGTCCTCTGCTCAGGTCTCACAAGACTGAAATCCAGGGGTCACCTGAGCTGAGGGTTCCTTTTCAAGCTTCTGTCATGTCTTTCAGAATCCAGCTCATTGCAGTTTTAAGACAGGGGCCCCTGGTTACTGGGGACGACTTGTAAGTGAGGAGTTGTCTTCTTCTTGCTGTTTTCAAGATCCCCTCTTTGGCTTTGTCTTTTTACCGCTTGATGATGATGTGTCTAGTTTTGGACCTCTTTGAGTTTGCCTTATTTGAAGGTTGTTGAGTGTTTTTTACAGATTAATTTGGATAGATTAAGTTTGGGAAGATTTTGACCATTATTTCTCCAAATATTCTTCCTTCCCATTTATGTCTCTCATGTTCTCCTGTGAGTCACACATGTATGTATTGGCATGCTAAGTGGTATTCCAAAGCTCCTTTTTCTTTCTATTCCTCAAAGTGGATGATCCCAAATGACTCATCTTTCATGTCTCTGATTCTCTATTCTTCCAGCTCCAAACTGCCATTGAACACCTCTAGTGAACCTTTCATTATGCTTATTATATTTTTAAAGTCCATAATTTCAATTTTTTATAATCTCTGTCTCTTTATTGATATTCTCTCTTTAGTGACACCCTTCTCACTTGTTCTTTTATTTCTTAGACATTGTTTTCTAGAGTTTTTTGAATGTATTTAAAATAGCAAGTTTATGGGGCGCCTGGGTGGCTCAGTTGGTTGGGCGGCCGACTTCAGATCAGGTCATGATCTCACAGTTTGTGGATTCCATGGTTCTGTGCTGATGGCTCAGAGCCTACTTTGCATTCTGTGTCCCCCCTTCTCTCTGACCCTCCCCTGCTCACACTCCATCTCTCTCTCTCTCTCTCAAAATTAAATAAACATTAAAAAAATAAAAAATAATAAAAAATAAAATAGCAAGTTTAAAAATCCTTATCAAATCTGTCTAATATCTAGGTTTCCTCAACAATAGTTTCTACTATGTATAGGGCATACTTTTTGTTCTTTGTATGTCTGATGATTTTTGTTGAAAATTGGACATTTTAAGTAATATAATGTTGTGATTCTAGAAATAAGTTTACTCCTCCTTGGCCTTTTTGTCATTGCTATTTACTGTTGTTTGTTTAGTGACTTTCTTGAACTAATATTGCAAAGTCTTTATTCTTTGTCATAAGTGGACAATGAAGTCCCTGCTTAGTTAGCTTAGGGGTCAGCTAATGAGTGGACAGAGATGCCCTTACATGCCTAGGAAATCTCCCAACCTTTACCAAGAGGCTCTGTGTGCACGGGGGGCACGCCTTCAACTCTGAGGCAGGCAGTCCATCATCCTGGCTTAGCTTTTACCACCCTTGTTTTAGAGCCTGTTCGAAAGGAGAGAGCTTTCTCCGGTCTGTGGATGCACACAGCTGCAATGTTAAACAATTTGACAATCACCTCCAGGGAAAAGGCTTCTTGCACTGAGTGAGTTCTAAGTGAAGAAAAAGTTCTTTGAATGGGGGGTTTTCAGGGAAACGGCCAGACATGTCAAATAATGACAATTCCCTAAGACAATGCTGCTGTTGGGAGGTTTGCGTCTGTTCTTCCCATTCTAGTGACTGCTAAGCTGCTGGCTACTGCTTTTGAAGAGTTTGTGGAATTGCAGAATGATTATTGGAATAAGGCAACTTAAAATACCACAGGGTTCTTAACCAAGACGCAGCCATTTTTCCTGAAGAAGGGCTCCTCAAATTGTTACAAGTCTTTTGTTAGTTTCCAGAGTTTTAAAAAGTTGGTTTTGAAAATTTTCGCCCGTGCTCTCATTGTTTTTATAGAGGAGTAGATTTCCTTACTTTGCCTTACTGGGTGTCCTTTTCATGGTGTCTTGATGAACAAAAGATTCTAAGTTAAATATGTTTTACTTTATCAATTTTTCCTTTATAACTTGGAGAAATCCCTCCCTACCATGAGATCATGGTCTAATATATATCATAGAACCTCTTTTTCACCATACTCTTGGGTGAAAGCTAATGATAATTGGTAAAGTGGCAGACTAACTCACATTAGAGGTTGTTGTAGCATTGATTAGTGATAGGTGGTAAGTCATCTTACCATAATTTATGTACCAAATTATCTTTTAAAAATTACAAATCCTTATTTTCTCTTCTAGTTCTAAATTTTGAATGCATGGAGCCAGAGGGGCATTTAAGCTCATCTAATAAACATATTTCAGTGGGCTGGGGGCCCTACGAATATTCTGCCTGCTGGTCCAGCCTTTTGGTCATTTGCCATAACAATCTTTTAAAATTGTCACTAGAGAATATAGTGCATCAAAAGTTTGGAACATTTGTTTTCCCAAGAAAATTTATATAAATTATAAAAGAGAAAGGGGAATAAAAAAGCGTGCTATGTTCTGCATTCTGCAGGGTTTATGTTTGCTCTATGTCAAAAGAACTCTGGCATACTTGTTTCTGTGAAATATCTGTGTTTAGAGAGTAGCAGAAACCAGCCTCTGGAAGGAAAAGAAAACTGTGATTGGATATCATATTATCAATCATTTTGAATACAATCAAATTCTCTACCCAGTCTCCCCAGTGAAGAAATGACCATTTTATGTCACCAAACTGGACAGTGAGTGAACTTTCTTTGTTTGCCCCTCAAAAAAAAAGCTGGGGATTCTTTTTGAATCATACCTTTAAAATGACTTATTAGCAGAAATTAGAACTGTAGAGGGATTCAACAATTGTGGAATTTTCTCTAGTTTTTGAGTAGAAAATAAAAGACAACATTTCAAGCATTTGGTTGGTTCTTGTCTCTTGGTGGACGGAAAGTTGAATCTCATAGTGCTTATTTTTAAATAACTGTGAATTATACTGAGGCGTGAGACAGGTGTCATGCTTGATCTTTCCAGACACCTATTTCATCTGAGTCTAACCCCTTTATTTTTCTGGTGAGGCAGCAGAAGCTCAAGATTACACCTCTAGTTTGTGGGAAGCCCAGAAACTAAAACTTATTTCTGACTTCTGATACAGAGTTATTCTTACCTCAGCCCTTCTTTCTTGATTATATATTTTTTAATGTTTATTTATTTCTGAGAGAAAGAGCACAAGAAGGGAGAGGGCAGAGAGAGAGGGAGACACAGAATCCCAAGCAGGCTTCAGGCTTCGAGCTGTCAGCACAGAGCCCAACATGGGGCTCCCGCCCACAAACCCCAAGATCCTGACCTGAGCCAAAGTCGGACACTTAACCAACTGAGCCACCCAGACCCCATCTTGATTATATCTCAAATAAACACTTGGCAGAATGGGAAACCACTTTTGCTATTGCTGACCTTGAAGTCCTTGAAGAATCGAGCATAGCCTAAGGATTGTCTGGAGTGTGGGGGTGGTTTTATACCTCGCTCTCCTGATTAAACTTGATGTCCTCTCTCTTTTTGCACAGAAGCATTCTTCTTTAATAGTGGGAGTTTGCACACCACAGCACAGTAAGATCCAAAAGTGATCATCAAATGACCACAGAATTCATTAAAAAATTAAAGGTCTAAGATCCCCAGAGATCGATTAAATCCAGGCAACCAAGCATGTTAGCAATGTTAAGGGACACACAACTGTGGACATTTTTATTTCTCCTCAGCTAAACTTGTAATTTTTTTTTCTATAAAAAGGAGACTGTGTAGGTTTACCTATGGCTCCTCAATATTATTTTCATCTTTGTACTTCCATAGCAATTAAGACACTCCACAATCACATTTCTTAAAGTTTTATGTAATTTACATTTACTAAAACATCCCAGGAAATAACAGAAATATATATATATTTTTTTAAACTGATATACGTCGGGGCGCCTGGGTGGCTCAGTCGGTTAAGCCTCCGACTTCGGCTCAGGTCAGATCTCACGTTCGTGGGTTCGAGCCCCGCGTCAGGCTCTGTGCTGACAGCTAGCTCAGAGCCTGGAGCCTGCTTCTGGTTCTGTGTCTCCTTCTCTCTCTGCCCCTTCCCCTCTCATGCTCTGTCTCTCTCTGTATCAAAAACAAATAAAACATTAAAAAAATTAAAAAAAACTGATATACATAGCTGATATACAATATAATATTCATTTCAGGTGTCCAATGTAGTGATTCTACAATTCCATACATTAATTTTTGCTCACCACAGTGAGTAGTTACCATTTATCACCACACAATGTCATTCCAATATTATTGACTCTGTTCCCTAGGCTGAACTTTTTATCCACATGACTTATTTATTTTATAACTGGAAGTTTGTACCTCATACTCCCCTTCACCTATTTCTCCCATCCCCTCAAACGCCTCCCCTCTGGTAACCACCAGTGTTTTCTCTGTATTTATGACTCAATAACAGAAAATATTTGAAGAGAGACTTCTCCGTCAACCACATGTGTAAGGAGATTTGAACATTTGAGAAAAATCTCCTGTATAAAATTTTAACAGCCATATATCACAAAAATCGGAGACACTAGTAAAACAAACATCTAAATCCCAGAGGAAATACCCACTATCCTGTTGACAAAGGCATAAAAGCAATCTTTTGTTTTACTTTTATTTTTATTTTAAGAGAATAGAGCCTCTCAGTGGTTTGATGGGTTTTCATGAACCCAAACCAGCAAACACTTCCTGATGAGGGCCACCTGCTCACTCCTTCCCAAGAAGGATTTTTGGGAGGTTTGCTACATCCACTCTTCTATTCATTATGTGGCTGTGTACTCAGGAACACCAGTGGAGATTTTCCTCAGCTGGTAGTTCCTGTTTTAATTGTCTGGGTCTTTTCCTTTACTAGCTTGGAAGAGTTTTATAAGCCTCTCCCAGGGTGGTCAAATGTGACTGTTTTTCCTAGCAGAGCACGGAGTCCGTGTTGAATAAGACCCTCCTTTGCCAGTTGCCTATTGCTAACACGGGGTGAGAACTCTCACATGTGCTGTGGATTAATTCTTGCCTCACACTCCTTAGATAGAAATATTTTATAATTTCTTTCTTGTGTTCATTCCAACTTCTCTCTCTCTCTCTCTCTCTCTCTCTCTCTCTTTTATAGGTAATTTTGCTGACTCAAAGGTTTTACTTGGTGTATTATCAATAGCAAATTTTTAAAAGTTGCACTATCCTTCAAGGTTCAACTTCAGCATGAACCATAAAAAAACTCATATGATCTCTAAATGATAGGGCAAAGAATAATTATTAAGGTAAAAATGTATATTTCCTTCCATCCTATGAAAGCTATATAACAAATCATGTGCCTTCCTTTGCTGAAATTTCTAGAAAGTTTAAGATTTTTTTGTTTGTTTTCAAATACTTTATTCCAGACTTCTGGTACAATAATTGTTTTAATTTTGAGCCATGATTCTTAACATGTTCTGGGTCACAGAAATATTTGAGAATTTAAGGAAAGTTGTGTTTTCCTAAAATCATGCACGTAGGAACACAAATTTTGCATTTAATGTAGGAACTTCTGACATTCTTCCATGGAATGTTGGGTTCTATATGTTTTCTTATTTTTCTAAGCATTATTTTAATTTAACTAGTTATAATAGTAACTTTTCCTATTGTGTAAGAAGATGTTGTTCACTTTCTGAATTTACTGAAGGCAGTAGTATAAACTGCTTCACATTTTTTTGTGACATAGCCAGAGATTTTGAGTAAGTAGGAAATGGTATTTGTTTGAAAGTAAAAAAAAACACAAAGCAAAAAAAAATTAAAACAAAAAACCTAACCCTTTGAAGAATTCATTTCAAACTTAAAGACAGTTAAATTGATACTGGTCTATAAATTGATGTAATCCCTTGGAAACCACTTGGAGAATCATTTAGCTTAACCTTACAAAGCCAAATTTTCATATACCTTATGACCTGACAACTCTACTTTTGGTTATAAGCCCAATAGCAAGAAACTCCTTACATTTTAATGAAGGTTATGTTTTATATAAATACATATACATGTTATCATATATATATTATATATGTTTTAAGAAGAATATAATCATACATATATGTATGATTAGTGACTACTCAACCATTGCTTCTAGGTAAAAATCTGCTTTGTCATGGACTTGCTTTATTCTAGATGTTCCCCTAATAGGTGGTAGTAAGCTCAAGGGCAAGGCTTGTGTCACATTCATAGTTCATGACCCCGTCAACAACTAGGACAGAGTTTAGAACACTGTAGGCGCTCAATAGCTGCTTACCTTGTACATCCAATCTCGTGTGATACCAGAAAACACACCCTGAGATGAACAGGCCTCAGAAGTGTAGGATGCTAGAATCCCAGAGTAAATGGGTTAGAGTTATGATGAAAAGCAGCTTTAAATATTATAGTAAGTGTTACAAATTTAATGAGGGAGAAGAGAAATTATTTCTTTTAAGAAGAGATAACTATATTTGGGGGGGAAGAAATTGTTCCCATGCCCCCTTAGGGAGTCAGGAATCCTGAGACTCTGACAGGACCAAGTGTATCAGTAAGATCCTGGCTCCAAGAAAAAGAGAATTATTTAATTTCTCTGAAATAAGAAGGCATGGACTCAGGAAGAAGCTGAAGAGCAGATAAGGACAGTGTGAAAGTTGATGAAAAACTGTGTGGTACAGATGCGATGCATCTATATGACCTTCTGGATATTTTGGCAAAAACTTTTTTAATTACTAAAATTTTGTAGTGATTTTATTTCTGATGGAAACTGGTAACAGCATAGCTTCGTGTGACTTGTCTAAGGAAGAGCACAAATAGTCTCTGTGTTTATAACCCTCTTGCTTTATGTTCTAAGTTTTAACATGTACAGGTACCATATAAACACAGATGATTCTGATTATTCAAGGACTCCATATTTTCAAATTCACCAGATAGGAGGGAATAGGGATGATTGTGAACTGTTAAATCTGGGAAGCTGCAGGCTTTGAGCACTTCATTGAGCAGTGATGTTTCACTGGGGACTTGAAGGGAGATTAGAACTTGGGACTTGAGGGGAGAGTAGATGGCAATACTTCATATCCTAACAGGGATGTCTTGGTGGTTTTCTCTCATGGCTCCTCCCAATCAGTGCCTGAGACATAGACCTGGGTAAATGTTGTTTATTTGGTCAGTGATTCCAGGAAGCAGGAATAAGGAAGAGCAATAGGGAAAGAGAAGAAGTAAAATGAGAGAGTAATATTGAGGTTGCTACTATAAGTAACAAAGGCTCGATACTACTCTAACCTCTAAGAAGTGTACAGAATAACCCTGAATTGTCCCATCTAAGGATGGGGGGCAGAAGAATTTATCTGTGGAGTCCAATTCCTCATTAGTTGAAGGATGTCCCTGGGTTCTTAAGTATCCTGTATTTCTGGATGCCCTTGTGGGTACACTCACCCGGCTCTTGTGACGTCAGAAAAGACACTTCGGTAGAAAGCACGGAGAAGGGAAGAATGTGCTTGAGAAACGACATCATAAAAAGGCAAGTATGAGCTCCCATGAAAATATCCACCTCAGCTGAAGTTGCTACCGAGGGTGGTCAAGGGGCCATGACATGGGGGCCCCAAAGACACATGCTGAAAGTACAAAGGTTGTTCACAGGGACAATCCTTGCTTAGGATTGGAAGCAAGGAGACCAGTCAAAGTATTAAAGTAATAAAGGATGTATCCCTTTGTGTCTTTTCAACCCTGTCTACATGGAACACTTCTCCCTCCTCACTGCCTAAGTGCTACCCTTACTTCAAAACCCATGTAATAGGCACAGCCTAGAGTAGTGCCTGGCACTCAGGAGGCGTTCAATACTGAATAAACAGCAAGCATATTTATCATGATCTAAAATCTATAAAGACATTGAATTTAATGCCCCCCAGAACTTTACTGTATATTAATTAGTACCTCCATTTTCTAGACATATTCATGTGTTAGTTCAACAAAGCTTACTAAATATCAATCAAATAGTATATTATGCTATAATAGCTGGCGAAGAAATTAATCTAAGAAGGTTAAACCTTTTGCTGAGGATGTCACAGTAAGTGAAATGGGACATAAGTAAACTCAATGAGACTTTCCTGCATCCAATCACAATTTGTTCTTCATTTCAAATTCTTCCAGTTAAATGTTATGAATTAGCTATCTTATCAATCTTTAATGCCTATACCACACTGTGAAATTTTTATTTCTCACAGTGTAGGATAATGTGCATTTTCAACTTCTATATTTGTCTTTGTCTTTTCTCTTCAGCTCCTTGAGGTCAAGAGCCATAATCTCAGGATTTTCCATAACTTAAGACCAACACAAGGCATTAAGGTGCTTTTAATATTTTTTGGTAACAACCTAGTTCTTAAATAATAGGTTATCAGCACATTCCTTTTCTTATTGAAGTGGCGAAGAAAGAATGAGATGTCATCTGATATGAATGCAGAGTTGGTCCAAATCAAAACCTTTGAAGGCAGCATTAGGGCTTTATTGAAAATAAACAATAACAAAAATGCGGACTTGTAGACAAATAGTCTGCAACTGTTTTCTGGGCAGTGGGGTTTGAACTCAGAAATTTTGCAGTGACTAAAGAAGACTATGTTTAGGGATAAGATATAACTCAAACTTGGGCACATCTAGACACATACTCTTCATTTGTCTGCCTCTCAAGACAACAGTCTCTAAAATGACTCTAGAAATAAGTGGAGAATAGTGCTGTCCAGTTGAAATATAATGTGATCCTACAAATGCAACTCACATAAGTAATTTCAATTTTTCTAGTACCCACAATAAATGAGTAAAAAGAAAAGGTGAAATTAATCTTAATAATATATTTTTTCATCAAATCTATAGAAAACATTATAATTTTGATTCATAATGAATATTAAATTTGTCCATGGGATATTTTACAGTTTTATTACATTATTTTATTTATTTATATAATATGTGTATATATTTTTTGGTAACAACCTAGTTCTTAAATAATAGGTTATCAGCACATTCCTTTTCTTATTTGATGAAAAAATATATTATTAAGATTAATTTCACCTTTTCTTTTTACTCATTTATTGTGGGTACTAGAAAAATTGAAATTACTTATGTGAGTTGCATTTGTAGGATCACATTATATTTACTGCAAAGTCTGGTGAATTCCTCTCAGCTTGGACTGCATGTTTTAAGGGCTCAATAGCCACATGAAGCTAGTGGCTACCATTTGAACAATCAGGTTTCTAGACTTATTTCTACAGCTTGTATTTTCCTGTTCAGGTGTGTGTGTGTGTGTGTGTTTCTGACATATGTTTTTACAGCACCTTCCCTATGGTCCATCATTCTTTTCGGTGATAAACTGCCAGAATAGGTACATACATTAGCTACAATATGTAATGATATTCTAATGACATCATGTTTAATTTTCTGTCCAGAGTGGGCTCTCCATAAGTGTTACCTTACTGATAATTGGTTGCATGTGCCTCTGCAGAAGTAAATAGGGTCTTCTGTGTTCAAAACCAACTACAAATGAATAGGTATCTTTTTATACAGAAGAATCTCAAGTAGGCACATTGTGAACCTTCTGAGAAACTATATTTTTTAAAAAATTGTGTTTTAGTCTTTAAAAAATATTGAATGCCTGAAGACTGCTTTTTTTCTTTATTAATTTCAGAGCCCAGATAGAGCATGTGAGTTGACATGGATTCGTTGGTCCTTTTTTGTCCTTTTGTATTGTGGAGTTGTAGTTGTGTCCTAAGTAAGACTAGGGTTTTGGAAACAGATACGCTAGAGGTTAAATCCTGGATCTTCACTTTACTAGTTGTATGACTTTGGGCATTTTATTTGATCTCTATGCACCTCAATTTTCTCATTTACCAAGTTGAGATATTCCTGCCAGTTTTTACTCTTAACCATGTCTTGAATTCCTTTATTTTTCTCAGAGTCTAACACACTACCTTTGTTAAGTAATTGCCCACTCATTTATGAATTTTCTAAAGGTATAGTCTTTCATGTATCTACTTATCCCTGCCATACACACACTATATTCCTCCACAGTAGCCTAAAGTTATTTACCAAACATGCATCTGTTATTTACATTGCTTGTTGATGACTTTTTGTTGAGATAGTCCATGGTTTCTACTGATGCTGGATTTTCATGTTAGCCACCAGGAGGTGCCAGTGATCTGTAGATCAGTTAACCTCCCACTGGCTTTTCTTTGCTGACCATTTTCTTTCCTCTTGATTCATTATCCATCTCAAAAGAAGTAAGATTTTTAAACTCTCTTACTCTGACTAAAATATCATTTAAGAAGATTTAAAAACTATCCAATTTGCCTAAGTATAGACTATGTAATACTACTATATCTTTATCAGATAATCAAAGAAAGATGATGAAAACCAAAAGTCACATTATTTCACTTGTCTGCTGAGAATGCACAATGGCCAGTCATACATTACAAAGTTTGCCCCCTTTAGCCTTAGTCTTTGCCTACTCACCTCATCACTTCCTCAACTGGACACACATTCCATATCCCTCCACGCTCCTCTGCTCATCCCCTAAAGTTGCAATGTCTACCAAAATTTACCATCAATTCTTCCTTGATTATGTGCTTTCACTCTGATTTCGTTTATTGTAAATGACCTCTGCAATTTACCATTTCATACTCATTTGCTTCATATAAAACCCAATTCAAATCTTCCAGTTATGAAACTATCACTGAATTAAGTCCTATGACCATTACTCTACTATCATGGTCTCGCCACCCATCTCCAAAAACTCACTTTAAACTATCTTGATTCACTGATAGGGATGTTATATTGCACTATGCTTAGTGTTTTCATATGCCTGCATTGTTCCCCCAAATGAATGATAAATTCCTAAAAGGCCCAGAGATCATCTCCCCCACCAACCCCATTTTTGTGTGTGATGTGAGCACTATCTTGGAGACTTTTCCACTCATCATTAGAACTTATTATTTAGGGAATGAATGAATGTTTCATATCTAATAGCTTTGAGTACCCATTGTTTTCAGGCACAGAAATACAGAGGCTGGTCTTCCTCTCTCCCTTTCTTTATTCCTTCCTTCGTTTTCTCCTTCCACGTTGCTCTAATGTCTTATGTAAATGAAAGAACTTATGTTTCTTTCCATATAAAGCTTGGGAAGAGAATCAGTAACAAGTAAGTGGCCAACTAAGTAATTAGTAAGAAGACAGATTTTACAAACAGAAGGACATGCATGTTAGGCAGAATAATGGTTTCCCAAGACATCCACCTCCTAACTTATGAATAAGCTACTTTTCATGGCTCAATAGACTTTGTATGAGTAAATTAAAGGATCTTGAGATGAGGAGAGTATCCTGGATCATTTGTGTAACCACAAGGCCCTTTCTCAGAGGGAGCAGGAGAGTCAGAGGTGGGGATGACACAGCAGCAAGTGGAAGGATGCAGGTCCAAGAGCCAAGGAAGGCAGACATCCTCTGAAGGCTAGGAAAGGCAAGGAGTGGCTTTTTCCCAGCAGGCCCCAGAAAGAATGCAGCTCAACTTACCACTTGATTTTAGATGAAAACCCCTTTCAGACTTCTAGTGTCCAGAAATGTAAGAAATAAATCTGTGTTGTCCCAGGTGACTGGGTGCACTGTGGTGCCAGAGCAAAAGGAAACTAATATAACATGGAATATTTAAGTTTGGGCTTCTGATTTTTGAAAAAAATTGTCCTTTCTCATTTTGACTTATTATTATCACTCCCTGGAGATCATAACAAATGCAGAAAATATAATACACTTACACACATATACGTATTTTAAAAAATACATATATGGTCTATGACACAAAAGATATCAGATTACTTATAGTGCTTCACAATTTTCTTTTAGCTTCAGAATATATTGTGGCCATCTTTTCCCATGTCAGTAACACCCTGAGCTATCTTATTCTTATTAATAGTTGTATATTATCCCCTAATAGGAATACAACAAAACTTTACTAAACAATTTTCTTGTTGATGATCATTTCGATTGCTTTCAATTTTTCAAACGATTAGCAAAATATATTTGCTAATGAACATCTGTGTCATTGAGAATTTGTCCAGCTATATAATCAAGGAAAAATTGTTAAATATGAGATTTAGATGTTTGGATGTGCGAGATGGGAATATTTATTAAGCAGTTAGGTGGTTTTGGAGTGTGCATGCCAGACTAGTTTTGATGCATTCCTTTTCTTCTTGCTGGGAAATACCAAAAATAGGAAAAATACAACTTGATCACGAGTGTGATCACGGTACTGGGAGTGATGACTGGACAAAATGCAAAAGGTGAACTTGGTCACCACAAGATTTCATATGAATGGGCTACTTCATCCAAACACTTGTAATATGATGTCAGACACTTCACATGTACAGATAACATGTCTGAGATCACGTTAAATATATAATAATATACTATAAACATCATATATAAAATTACTTAATTCTTACAATAAACCCACAGGGCTTTTAAAGATGAGGATGCTTTCCAGGAAAATACAAATGGCCTCACTAACACTACAGCTGGTGGCGTGGTACAGTTGAAAGCTAAACCCACATCTGAATGACACCTTAGTTCATACTTTCTGGGTCTTTCTTCAAGGATCCCAAATTGATTTAAATTTGGGCTTCTCCACCAATGATGATTAGGTTCTTCCTTAAAGGAGAACAAGATGAACCTGGACATTGAAATAAGATTGACTTTTGATCTGGGGTTGTGCGTGAGTGTGCATATGTGTTCATATTTTTGAAGCTTTCACAACAATTTTGTAATTCATCCCAGCTCCCATTGACCTAAACCTCCCTACCATTTCCCTTTCTTTCACTCATTTCTTCCTTTTTCAGCCTCTTTTCTTTCTCACTCTTTGCCTTCTTCCACTCTTATTTCTCTCTGTATTATTAGCATCTTTATTGCTATTACCAACTATATTTCATTACTAGTAAGAATCTAAAGGAGAATCAGATATAGCCCCTACTTTTTCCTTCTATTTTGGCATTAGTTATATAATTTTCAATTTTACAATGATCTATTGTATGATGAATTATTTTGTCAGATATTCCTTGGAAAAATTTTCATTCAAAACTACAATCTCTAAAGAATAAATGTAACAAGCACCATCGAGTAAAAAGTAGAATTAAGCTAAGTGAATTTATTCTGAATCACTTCCAATATTTCAACTTTTAAAAAAGATCTCAAGGGGCGCCTGGGTGGCTCAGTCGGTTAAGCCTCCGGCTTCGGCTCAGGTCAGATCTCACGGTCGTGGGTTCGAGCCCCATATCGGGCTCTGTGCTGACAGCTAGCTCAGAGCCTGGAGCCTGCTTCCAGTTCTGTGTCTCCTTCTCTCTCTGCCCCTCCCCCTCTCATGCTCTGTCTCTCTCAGTATCAAAAATAAATAAAACAAAAAAAAATTAAAAAAAAAGATCTCAAAAACAGTATGTTCCACCTTTCCCTTGCACCATGAGGTAGGATGGATCTATGAAAAATGTCTCTTTTTGTATAATCTTGTTTGCTGAAAATGGACTGATTCTCAGCCCAGGATTCAGATGTGTCTTTGTGAAATACCAAGGTGGCTGAGCTGATTAGATAAACATGTCCCCTTACAGACCATTCTCTCAAACAGTTCTTCCTGTCTTCACACCAGACAACTTGCCCTCTGACATTTTTCTTTATGTTGCAATTGCAAAAACCAGGAGTATGGTTTCAAACATGTCTGGACTTAACCCTGCCTCTGACACTCATTGGATGATCACCGACCATTTATTCAACCTCACTAAGCCTCATAAGTCACCTGGGAACTTTAGCCTTGCCTGTATTCGACAGCCTAACCTCCCAGCCATTACAAGAATGATGAAGGAAATGTTTCTGAATTTGTGGAAGTTGTTTTTGGCCATCTCTTGTGCAAAACAAGCCTTTGAGTCTTGTCTGAAATATGGCCAGATAAGGACTATGTTATTGCTTTGCCATTTTCGGCCAGTTTCCACACATGGCTGTGTGTACACTGATACTTTCCTTCTACCCACCCCTTCTTCCCTGATCTTGTACAAAAAGATACACAAAGGCTAGAATATAGAGAGCCAGCTCATGATCTGTGATACTGATGTTTTTAATGCCAGTTGTTATTCAATCCACCTCACCTGCAAGATGGCCTTCCAATAAAGAGCCAGGCGGGATAATTTTAGGAGTCACTAGGCTGTAACTGCACTTGGCCTGCCCCACACATTCTTTCACATCGCAGATTTTATATCTTCCTTACCTCTTGTGCGTAGCATCTTTCAAGATGTAAACATTTGGGAGAAAAATTGGACATATGGTGCATAAACCCCCTTGCCCCCCAAAAAGTCCTATATTTGAGTTTGGGACATCTATATGAATATGTCAATAATTACAAGCCTCATTTATTATGAATAATTTCATAGATGTGGGCAGAGGAAAAATTTGAAGGTAACACAGAAGCATACGGAAAACAGATGCTGAACAGTCAGAATCTCTGGGTCCTGATAAAAGCTTGCGAATTATTAACTACAGTGACCTATTCATGAACCTAGAATGAAGATAATGAGCGTGACAGTCGGTGTTTATTGTGAGGTTACTATACACCAGATACCGGGCCACACTGCTCCAATGTATGTGATCCCCACAGTGATTCTGGGAGGTAGGGCATGCACTGTTATAGGCCCGTTTTTGGATAGGCAAATTGAGACTCAGTAAATTGATAACAGTCACAAAGTTGGTGTCACTAGGATTCATATGCTCGAGCACTTAGTGGCTATGATACTGAAAATTCAACAGGAAGAAAACACACGAAAATCAGGGAGTTGACAGTGGGAGGTGCCTATAATGGCAAACTTATCATTCTTCAAAACGAGACCCAGTTCAAGGCGAAACATTTCTATGACAAATGTGAAGTGCTGTTATAAGCACAAGGGCCGTGTGGGACTAAGGAGAATGAGTTAATAGAGGAACTAGGATTTAACAACATCAAGAAATTGGCCCCTCTTATAAATAACAGGAGAGAGCACTTACTGAAAACACACACTCAAGCAAGAACGAAGGCTAAAGACCTGTGAGCTAGGATGGGAGGGAGTGAGAGCAGTTTCAGGAAGGCACACATGTGGAGCCAGCTGCAGACAGGAAGATGCCAGCGATCAGAGCTGATTCCAGTGTGTATTAGCAAAAGGCTTCACTCTTTCCAGCCGGAGGTGAGGACAGAGCCCGCTCGTGATTCTGCAGGGACCGATGGTGTCTTTGGTGGTTTATCCGTGTCTCTGGTGTACTTCATCTCTTCTATTACTTATTGTCTTTGCCCTTCTTCTAACAAAGGATCTGACCAAAAAAGGAAAGTCCACGTTGTGAAATAATAGCTTTTGAGAAAGCACACATAATCGTTAAGTGAAACGAGGACCCATCGCCCACGTTATGAGTGAGAGAGGGGTGTGGGGTAGGAGTTGGAAAGGCACACATATAATGTGACTCAGATTCATAAAATTAGTAATAATAGTATTAAGAAGAAGAAGAAGGCGGAGGAGCAGAAGAAATAAAGAAGAAAAAGTACCCTTTTTGTTACCCTTTTACACTTCTCCATATTCAAAACAAACTTTCTTAATCTCCCTTTCAAACTATATTTAAAAAATTTTAACTTTAACATATCAACTCAAGGTAACAGTTTTCTTCCATTTTGTGACACCTTCAGTTTGCATAAATATTCTTTCAACTTAGAGTTCAGATTCTCTATCAGAGCTGATTCTCTCCCCAGAGGATCTGGATCTCTTAATTTCTCTTCCTCAAGAAGTCGTCTTGTTGCAATGGATAAAATTACTTAATATATTTATTCCTCAAAGTCTTCATCTGTAAAACAGAAAAAAAAATATTTATCTCATAGTTTCACCTAATAGTTTCAGCTAAAGATACAAGGGCATAAATCAGAATGCTTGTCTATTTGATATGTGTTTTAGGATTTAGATAAGATTGGAGAAGTATAGTCTATAACCAACTCAGTAGATGCGATTTGCATTTCCTTTTTTCTTTTTCTGGAATTAAGTCTTTTACCTCTCCCTTTGTTTTAGGGAGTTGTGGGGTGGGGTGTGTGGCAAGGTAGAATCAATTTGAAAGAGCAGCAAGAAATAGAAGGTAGAGTATTAAGCTCTTCAATACACCAACTGGGAACAATTCCATGCTACCAGTCCATAGACCAGAGCTTCCAAAAGCATGGTTTTCCAAGGATTACGGTTGACGCTTTATTTAGGGATGCCTATAAAAAAAAAGGAGAGGAGTTAATCTTCAAAGCGATATCTGCTCACCACTGGACATCTTGCAGCGTGAAAAGAGAATCTGCTAATCAGACTAAGCAATTTCCAGGAAGTCACACACATGGAAGTGGCTATAAAGAGGAGGTTGCCAATGACTTAGAGTAGATCCCAAAACTGTGTTAGAAAAAGCTCTGGCTCTTTCTAGTAAGAGAGGTACAACTGAGCCAGCTCTTGATGAGTCAGGGGCTAGTGGTTTTCCCACAGCTGGGAAAACATCTCCATTGCCGCTGGCATGATAAGTCACCACTAACATTTCCATGAATCTTTCTGTGTCAATCAGCTAATACTGTGTAGTAACAAACCACTTCAAAACTCCATGGCTTAACATGGCAGCCATTTGTTTGGTTAAAGAGTTGAGTCTGCCATCTGGGCTATGCTCGTTGGATCTGGCTGGGCTGACTCATGTGCCTGAAGTCAGTATTGAGGTCATCTGGGAACTCACTGGTCCGGTAGGGGCAGGAAGAGGGGCTCAGCTGGAATGACTTACTTGGTTCTGTAAGGTCTCTTACCCTCTAGGAGGCTGGCCCGGCCATGTTTGTATAGTGGCAGAAGGGAAAAACATTTAAAAGGGTCAAAGACTCTATGTTTTTTTTTTTAAGGAACCCAAAGATATTCCATAATCAAATGTAGCTTATCTATTTTGTTCCTGTAAAAATGAATCATTTTCCTTCTACTCCTAATTTAAATAGTTACTCAGAGTTATCATAGATTTGAAAGGTATATATTACTGAATTCAATCCCACATTTACTCAAAAAAACCCCCACAAAACTATATGTGAGCACAGATCAGCGCTGCCTCAAACTTTTTAGCATACCTGGGCTGGTCACTGTTTGCTGGGATAATTCTCTTTTATTACATTGAACAAATGATCAAATGTTAATTCAGAAGCGTAAACTATTTAAAAGGTTATTAGAAGGTAAAATTTAAACCTTATGAAGCAAAGACAGCAACTATGATCCTTCTTTGAAAACAGCCGGTGATTCTAAAAGGTGCCTTGACTGCACTGCGGAAAGGTCTCTTCAAGATGCAGGAAGGTTATGGCTGCGGGGGCTGTAAACTGTAAGGCCCAAGTCCATGAGCCTTCAGAAGCTGGAGAAGGAGCAGGAGAGATGACAAACGAGGAAGGGGAATGTAATAGGAAGGGAGGGGAAGAAATACAGTGTGAACAAGAAAATCAAAAATGGGGAGGAAAGAAAGGAGAGAAGAGAACAGCACAGTAAGCCATATCTGGGCTCTGTCCTCAAGACTCTTACACCTGCAGTATTTAAAACCAAGCAAGAAGATATAGCCAGAGCCAGGACTAGCGGGAGAGGAGTGTGGCTTTCACTTCAGGTTCAAAATTTAAGAAGCACAAAAACATCTCAAAAATGAAATAAATAGTATTTTAATGACAGGTTTTAAAATATCAAACTTGGTGTGGCTCAGTTAAGCATCCAACTCTAGATTTTGTCCCAGATTATGATCTTATGGTTCATGAGTTTGAGCCCAACATTGGGCTCTGCATTGATAGCACAGAGCCTTCTTGAATTCTCTCTCTCTCTCTCTCTCTCTCTGCCTCGCTCATGCTCTTTCTCTAAATACATACATACATACATACATACATACATAAAATATTGAACATCATGCAAGGAAATCTGTGATGAAGAAAATATCAAATTTTAAGTGAGGAGAGGATCACCATTACTGATGTTTCCCTTTGCCTCAGGTTTCCAATATGGACCAGCACAGAACTATTTCACTAAAAAAAATTAATGTTTGGGATGTCTAGGTGGCTCAGGGATGAGTGTCAGGCTTCTGCCAAGGTCAAGATCTCCCGGTTCGTGGGTTCGAGCCCCGCATCAGGCTCTGTACTGACAGCTACCTCAGAGCCAGGAGCCTGTCTTCAGAGTCTGTGTCTCCCTCTCTCTGTGACCCTCCCCTGCTCGTGCTGTCTCTCTCTGTCTCTCAAAAATAAAAAATAAAAATAAAACATAAAAAAGTGTTTAAAAAACTTTTAATATTTATTTTTGACAGAGAGACAGAGATAGAGTGCAAGTGGGGGAGGGGCAGAGAGAGAGGGAGACACAGAATCCCAAGCAGGCTCCAGGCTCTGAGCTGTCAGTGCAGAGCCTGACATGGGGCTCAAATCCATGGACCATGAGATCATGACCTGAGCTGAAGTCAGATGCTTAACTGACTGAGCCACCCAGGTGCCCCTAAAAAATTATTGTTTATTCATCATTATTTTTAAAATTATTTTTTATTAACAAATTACATCAATATATTATTTATCTTGATTATTGAGTTTTTTGTGCCTCCTTAAATTGTGCTTCTGAGGTAAGGGCCTCACTCAGCAAATATTAGGCTCAGCCCTGGATTTGGGCAACACAGTAACCTGATTTAATAGGGGTTCATTATGAGAGCTTTGGATCCAGACTTCTGGGACTGAATCCCATTTTTCTGTGTTGTAGTTTTCTCTACTCATGCTGGCAGGCTTTGGGCAAAATTACTTAACCCCGGACTCTCAGTTTTCTCTTCTTTGAAATGGGATTAAAAATAGTTCTTCCTCAGCACATTTGGGTGTCAGATGGGTTAATACATGAATATATGTTAAATGAATAAGCAGTCCATGGGACATAGCAAGTCCTTTTAAAAAGTGTTAATCCTGAGGATGAAGGGCATCTCTGTTCTGTCTCTCTCTCTCTTTGAAATAAATACTGATAAATTGGCAAAAGGACTGTTTCCATTTGGGAGTAAATCAATAGATCAGTAACAAAGAATGATCCTTCTCTCCCACTGTTCAAGTACTAGAAGAAAACACCCGGTCAGAATAGAGTACAATTAAGTGAGAAATGCTCTAGTGACTGATATCCGCTAGCTGTGCTCAAAAGATTGTGTGTTATTTTGGTGAGAATTTCCAGTGAGACTTTGAGCACAATGAACTCCACTTGAATATGGGGTTAAATAATGAGTGTGATCATAAAGAAGTGGCTACAAATACACAGAAAGACTTTGGAGAATGCTCAAGTATCAAACGCTATCATAAATGTTTCTGTTACATGCAGCTTGCCACTTGACTGTATTTGCCCAAAAGGAACTTTAAAAATCTTTTCATATGTTCTATTTTTATTTGGAAATAAAATTGTCAGGGCACCTGGATGGCTCAGTTGGTTACATGTCCAACTCTTGGTTTTGGCTCAGGTTACTATCTCAAAGTTAGTGAGTTCAAGCCCCATGTTGGGCTCTGTGCTCTCAGCACAGAATTCTGCTTGGGATGCTGTCTCTCCCTCTCTCTCTGCCCCTCCCCTGCTTGCTCTGTCTCACTCAAAATAAATAAATAAACTTAAAAAGTATTTTAAAATTGTCATGACTTTTGTATTTTAGATGAGAAAATATTCTTTCTTTTGAACATTTAAGAAGGGATTGTATCAAAAGCAATGTTCTCTGTGGACATAACTGAGAGTAATAATAATCGCTTAGATTTATTACATGTTTACTATGTGTAAGGCATCAGGCCAACTGCATAGTTGCAAAAATATGTTATGTAATGACTCCAACAGCCTATGAAGTAAGTGCTAATATTTTCTTCATTCTCGGATGTGGAGTAAACCAAGAGAAGTAAAAATCTTTGACCAAGATCACAGAGTTAGTGACTGAGATGGAGTCCCAAGACACGCAGTCTAAGTTCAGAGTCTGGTTCCTAACTCTTGAGTCTGAAAGCGATATTGTGCCGTTCTCTAGAACCCTACAGTTCAAACTGTGCCACTATCATCTCCGGAAATGAAAAGCTCGATAAAATGCAGAATCTCAGGCCCCAGCTTGGACTTCATATACTGGAATCTGGATTTTAACAAGATCATCTGGCGATTCATGAAACCCATTAGAATCTGAGAAGCGTTGCTACAGAACAGCTCAGAACATTAATATTTTCGCATTTGGTTGTGAAATGTCTCCACCGAGAGATAACAATCTTTGTTGGAAAAGCTTTAAAGATGTTTTCAAATCTAATTCTCTGCTTCAAAACTTATCTTGTCAGGTTGATCGCACCATGGTGTTCTTAAATCCCTTTACGGATTGTAATTCTTCACTGAGTTTTTATAGTGCTGCCTGAAGGTGGTCCTGTCTGTCCTCCTAATGAGTTTCAGGAAAAGAACCATCCTGGTGTGTTCTATAAAGCTCGGGACCCCAATGAATGAATAGACAGACCCCCCGCAATAAAAGCAGAAGTCATGTGGCCCACCTCACCAGCAGTGTGATCCTTTCCTCCTTAAACAACTGTAACTAATATTTGCACAGTACTTTACAGTTTGTAGAACCAGTTTTACACACACACACACACACAGAAACATATACTTAATTAACTTAAGGTTGAAATGCTTCAAATTGGGGGGATGCCTGGATGGCTCAGTCAGGTTAGCACCTGACTCTTGATCTCGGCTCAGGTCACGATCTTATGATTCCTAAGACTGAGCCCCTCATCAGGCTTTGTGCTGGTGGCACAGAGCCTGCTTGAGATTCTCTCCCCCCACCTACCTACCCCTCTCTCAAAAATAAATAAATAAACTTAAAAATAAAGAAGTGCTTCAAATTGGAATGTTTCCTGAGGATTATGAATCTTTTTAGGTGTCTTAAAGTCCTGGATTTGCTTCTGATTCACTTCACTGCCTTTAGCTGAACTAGCCGACAGTGAATATGCTGAACGGAACTTTCAAGGCTGTGGCCCCCAGGAGCTGCCTCACAAGACAAAGAAAAGCGAGCTAAAATTAAATATAAGAAAGTTATTATCTGCTGTTTAAGGCTCTCAGATTTCATAGTCATTGTGTTATGTCCAGCTTTCAGAGTTTAAAATCTTGGATCAAAATTTAGACAAACTAGAAGCATGCAGGTAATGAGGACATGCCTTAAGTAACATATTGTACACTGAAAAATGTAAGTAAACTGTTCGGGCTGGCCCCGAGGGGAATTCATGGAGTATGTGCCAGACAAAAATACCAAGAGGTATTTTTCTGCCAATTAGTGAGGCAACTTTCACAGATCTTAGGTACTTCCTTTTGTGCTGTAAATTGAAATTCATTTATGGAAAGTGAAGTCCATATTCACTAAGCCTAGCCTGAATGGGTCTTACAAGTCCTTGTGACAAACTTACCCTTGAATCTTCATTCTATCTATTATGAACTCTACAACCTCCAGTAGTCTGCTTATATTTCTAAGTTTCCATTTCATCATCTATAAAAATGAGGATCCTAAGAGTATACACCCCCCCACAGTTATTGTGAGCACCAAATAGAATTTAATGCACTCTGACTGGCATAGAGTGAAGCCTCACTAAATCCATTCAGTAAATATTTTTAAGCATCTATCTAGTGGCAGGTTCAAGCGCTCCCATAACAAGACAAAATACCAGGGGCAATTATTGACATAGTCACACAAGCAAACGTAAAATTGCTCAGCGGGCTTATAACAGGGTTTGGACTGTTAACAAGGATTCCGTTGGAATGAGGCTAGCCAATCTCGGACAGCGTGTCTACAGCGGAATGTACTGAAGGTGGGGAAGCCACACAAGTGAAAGGTAGAAGGAGATACCTTGAAAACAATGCTCACATGTGAGCTCTAGCAATTTCTTTTGTAGAAACTTGCCTTGTTTGTGAGTTAAACATCTGAGCTATTATCACATAAAGAAGGAAGCACAGGATTTTGCCAAAACATTTGTGCAATTTAGATTGGGTGTGTCTACTTATGACTGCATTTCAGATGTGTGGGGAGGGGTAAGTGACTGATCTCTGTTTCCTATGCTGCTCAAAGAAAGCAGCATTTTTATTATGTCTGCTTTTTCTGAGGATGTAATCTGGTGGCTACCCTCATTTTTTCTTTTATTTTTATGATTTTTTTCCCCAATAGAAATGAGGACAGGAAGACTGCCCTTCTGAACCTCCTCTCTGTCAAAGGACTTCTAGGGATTTTCAGCATGTGGGGGAAGATCAGAAAGTCTCTGTGGAACTTCTGCCAAGCGGCTGAAGTCAGAGACTCTTCCCACACTCCCCTGGGTCTCGTCAATTCTTATCAAGGATTCAGGGGTGGCAGCAGCGGCCTTACCACTTCAGAAAAGGAAGCAAGTAGAGCAGGAAAAAGAAAACTAACACTGGGGAGCACGAGGCTCCTATCAAATGTCAACTCTTCTGTGTCTGACCATCGAAGAGGCTTAGGTTTGCATAAAAGTGGGTGTCCAAGCCAGCAGCTCTGAGCCTGACGGGTGCCATAGAGGGGAATGTTTATTTCTGTGCCCACGTTGCAGAAGTTGGGTGGTTGGGAACCAGAAATTAAGGGGCATATGTTGAGCCAAATTTGCAAACCATTTGACCTTCCTTAGCTCTGTCTTTAAAACCTAGTCCCGTTCATTCAGCATGTTAGGTGCCTGCATAGTTAACAAAGCCCCATATCCTGGCTTGATACACTGAAGGCTTCTTGGAGGGCTCACAAAGCATTTTGAAGAGTTAAATGTAAATGAATCAGGAACACATGGATTCAATTTCCCTGGAAATTCACATGTGCTTGGAAATGAAGGGGGGCAGTGTCTGGCCAAATGTGCTTTGATTTATCTGACCCCAAAATATATCCCTCCCCTCTCCTTTCCTCCCCTCAAAATCATTCAAAACTTTGCTTAATGTCAAACTATGGCTGGGTTCTTGAGACCCTTGAAACCTGGAGTGGTTTGAGTTCCTGGAGTTACAAAGGGCATTCAGGGAGCCTTATTCCACCAACCCCTGCCCCCAACTAAAGGAGCTCCCATGGTTTCCCTCTATTTAACAGGGTTAAATTAAGGCAAGGATGTGATGATGTTAGTTCAGTCACAAAGCTAACCACCTACTGCCATCCATGGAAGGTTTTGCTTCCTGCACTGAACTTTCTTATTCACAGGATGTGGTCCTATAAATCATTTCTGCCAGTAAAAATCAGGCTTGCTTTTTCTAGAAAGCCACCCCTTGGATGAAGGAGCAGAATTGTACAACGGTTGCCATCATCATCACCATCATTATCATTGTACACCTAACATTCTGTTCGGTTATAGAGTTTCAGAACACCTTTTAAAATAATTATCACTTTTAATAGTCATAACTGTCCCTTGAATGGAGTGTTAAAGCTTGTTTAGAATTGCTTAGAATTATTTAGGACATCAGGCACAGGGATCCCTTACTAGGGGACCTAGGGGCTGGCCAATAGAGTCTCATAAGTTTGACTAAGAGTGCTTTAGACACAACTGTTCTGGCCCCCTTCTTTCTGAGGAATTTCTGATAGAGAAGAGAAGGGAGAAATTCAACTTTTAACCTTAAAGTCTTGTCACAGACTGGAATCAAGCTGTGGTTTGTCAAAGGCTAATGTCAACTGCAGTAATTATTCCGATAATCAAGAAGCAGCTGGATAAAGCATCTATACTTACGGTCCCTTGTCAGCATTAATTGATTTTACCTTGTCCTTTTGCTCCCTCTTGGGCCAGTTGGAGACCACTACCTATTTAAGCATGGACTTCTTTCTGGCTGGCTGTCTCCCACCTGGTTAACATTGCTCCTTGTATCTTTGTAAATGTTTCTTCCCACAGGTTGCAATTTTGTCCTGTTACGATGTTCGCGTGTGGTGACCACCAGAGGGGGCTACTTAATGACCTTAATGGTGGCGTGAGGGCAGGGCAAGAAGGTAAGGACAACTTCTGGCTGGCCCTCCATGGGCCATGGACTGTTCTCAGCTTTTCTTGCTATGCCTCAGCCATACTCACAACTCTTTTCCTACCACGTTTTCTCTTCTACCTACATATGCCTAGCATGTTGGATGACTGGCTCCTCCTAGATTCCTTAAAGTTCTGGCTTAAATATCACCTTCTCAGAGAGGCCTTCTCAAATCACCCTATGAAATGAAGGTCCCAGACTCCCCCCAACTTTTGCCTGTCGTATATAATCCTGTTTGTTTGCTTGATGATATGTGATGACGCTGTGTGTTAACTGACTCTTCGGCGAGGGCTGAAACCTCTTGCAGCTAGGGATAACGTCTGACTTGTGCATCGGTTTCCCCAGGCCTAGAAGACCCTTGCAAGCGGTAGCTGATCAATTAAAAAACTATTGATTGGTGGATTATTCTAGTGAGCAGTCCAAATGTTGGGGGGTGAGATCAAAAACCACTCATCATAGTGAGCAATGAGTATCCTTATACATTTTTTTAAAGACAGAGTGTCTCATCAGCCATTTTTACACACAGAAAGTAAGAGTCAATATTTATAAGGTGACAGCCCTTAACCATGTGAGGTGCTGGGATAAAAGACGGAACTTGACATTTTCCATTGCTGGCGTCATAACTGAATGTTGCAGTGTGTGAAGCAGGTTGATATCTCTCAAGTCTGATGAATGTGACAAAAGGGAACTATGAAAATAGTACCAACGACAACGATGGTAAATTCCTATGTGAAAGAAGTGGTCACAAGTCCTATCAAACAAGCCTCACTGAGTTCTATAAGAGTGTGCAATTTGCTTGTTATTTATTTATTTTAAAAGATCCTTTTAAAGTTTGCTTATTTTGAGAGAGAGAGAGAGAGAGAGAGAGAGAGAGAGAGCGAGCGGTCAATCAGGGGAAGGGCAGAGGGGGATGGTGTGAGAAAGAATCCCAAGCAGACTCCATGCTGTCAGCACAGAGTCCAACACGGGCCTTAATCCCATGAACCCAAGCCGCAATTAAGAGTTGGACACTTAACCGACTAAGCCACCCAGGAACCCAATTAGCTTGCTATTTAGTTAGTGATTATTTCTACCCTAGATGAATGCATAAAAAGGATTAAGATTTTCAAAGGTAAATGAAAAATCAGATCTCTTCCCTTTGAGTACATAAAGAGATAAAGGAAAAGAAGATCAAGGAACATAGGAAAAAATGACAGGTTGAAGATTACTTCATTATTAAAAATACATATCATAAATTTTTTGATATCGTGCTAAAGCTGGTCGTATGTTTTGTCCTGACTTCCCCAGCAGCCAGTGTAATGAGTAAACTATGATTTTGTATGTGATTTATAGGCAGGGCCAGCTACACAATTTGCTGGCTCCAGTGCAAAATGAAAATGTGGGGCCCTTTATTCAAAAAGCAGGAAAAATGCCATTAAATGTAATAAAACATGAAACTTTTTCCTTTCTTCCACGCTCTCACTCTAGACTTGTCATGGTGTTTTTTATTTGTTATTTAATGGCTCAGTCCCTCGGGCATGGGAATACTGGCTGGTTAAAGCAGACTTCCAACAGGCACTGGGAGAGTTTCCCCCCAGCCGACCCCCACTTGGCTTACTTGCCCACCTGCTGCTGAGCCCTCCTTCCTGCAGCCACCAGACCGATGTTCTAGGCCCTCTTGGGGGGCAAGAACGCCAGTCTCCTCTTCCCATAGCTGGATGCTCTCACCCACCTAGAATAAGCATCCCCCAAAGGACTGAAAATCCTTTGCTGGGGTGTTATCAGTACCGAGACTGGGTGTGAGCAAGAGGCTTGCCCCGCCAAGCACATGAACCAAGCATCACAGGAGAGAGCGCCACTGCTGCGCCCCCCCCCCCCCCCCCCCGGCCCCCCACCACAGGGTGCCTCATCTGACCGGTTCTTGCTTCCTTCTCCATGGCCCATGCTTCTGCACAAGCCCTTCTTGGGTGCACCATGTTCTGTGGCCTGGGAGAGAGGGGCCAGGCAGTGCTTGGGGTGCAAAAGGGAAGGGTGCAACAGCAGTATCTGGGTGGTCCTGGGAAGGGGAGTTCAACGAGGGCAGAGGCAATGCCACGGGAAGCCAAGAACCCATCCCAGGGAGGCAGGAATGCAGCGGGAGAGAGGTGGGGCTGCGCGGGAGCGAAAGCTTCAGCTCAGGGTACGCTGCAGTGTCCCAGGCTACTTCATGTACAAAGTATACACCTACAAATAAAATTATTCAAAAGTTCAAAACAGCAAAGAGCATTAAAATCCAAGCAAGAAAACTTTTGAGGATAGGCCCTCAATTATATGAAGTTGACCCCGCTTATATAAGTTAAAAAAGAAAAAAGAAGCAGCCTAATTCCTAAAGAGAAACACGCCTGATCTTGACAGAGACCTGAAAACTCAGAGAAATTTCTCATAGAGGTCTATGTAGAGAAGACACTGTGCGATGTAATTGGCCATGTCCTTAGAAATATGCAGTAAAACTGTCATTCTTAACTCTCTACTATCAACCTTAAAAATAAAGCTACCAGTTATTTTTTTCAGCAAAATATTCATTTATTAAGAAACAAGGAATTGCAATCCAGGACAAGCAAACTCTGGCAAAATCATAGGTGAGTCTAGGGAACAAAAGGAGAGGAATGTTCTTTTATAGAGGAAAGGGGGATGTTGGAAAGCAAAAAAGTCCATTGATGTAAACTGGCAGTTCAATTGGCTTAGCTGTGACTGGCTCTCACTAGGTGGACTGTTGCTGGGAGAGGAGGAAAACCTTCCTACTGCTGGAGTAGTAAATCAGTGGCCCTTTACAAGGTAGGTCTGTTCCTGTTGGGTCTGCAATGAAGTGGTAGGGTGTGAGAGCTCCCCCTGCTGGCTTCCCAGCTATTTTATTTTATTTTATTTATTTTATTATTTTATTTTATTTATTTTATTTTATTTTATTTTATTTTAATTTTATAGTTTATTGTCAAGTTGATTTCCATGTAACACCCAGTGCTCATCCCCACAAGTGCCCTCCTCCATGCCCATCACCCATTTCCCCCTCTCCCCCACCCCCATTAACCCTCAATTTGTTCTCAGTATTTAAGAGTCTCTTATGGTTTGCCTCCCTCCCTCTCCTTAACTATTTTTCCCCTTCCCCTCCCCCATGGTCCTCTGTTAAGTTTCTCCTGTTCCACATATGAGTGAAAACATATGGTATCTCTCCTTCTCTGCCTGACTTATTTCACTTAGCATGACACCCTCAAGCTCCATCCACAATGCTACAAATGGCCAGATTTCATTCTTTCTAGTTGCCATGTAGTATTCCATTGTATAGATAAACCACATCTTCTTGATCCATTCATCAGTCGATGGACATCCCAACTCCATTTTAAATAAGATTTCCTTGTAATTAATTTTCACACTGCTATGCATCATCAGTGTACTTACTTTACAGTTTGGAAGAGCAGAAAACAAGGACATAAATAAATAAACTAAAAATCCCCATTCCACAAGCTATGGGAAATGCTGGAAGGCTTTTCCAGACTCCAGCCACAGCCTTTTCTTCTCTGGCACCTCCCTACCCATCATTCTGCCAGCGTCCCAATTTGCATATCAGCTCAAAGCCTCCTCTCTTAAAGAAGGCTCCTCTGTTCTCCCAAGGAGACCAGAGACCTTTTGCACTCCTTGTATTGTAAGGACGCAGGTCCGATCCGGCCTTCCCCACTGGGCCTTCCCTTCCCAGCCATCCTGGAGCCTGTCGCTGCGCACCGCTGGGCTGGGGTGGAAATATGTCTGGCGGGGGGGGGGGGGGGGGGGGGGGCCGGTCCCTCTGATCCAGTCTTCTCCTGAAAGGGTCCACCTTAAGGAGGGACAACTCCTGCGGTGCCCAATCGGGAGAGGCCAGCTGATACCTTTGACCTTTCTAAGGGCGGGCCTAGTCATGCCCCACGTGGGGTCCTGGACCCACTCTGATTGGTCAATACTCCAAATATTGTGATTGGCTCCCACAACTGCCAGTATTGATGAGGAGGGTAGGGATTGGATCACTGTACTCCTGTCATCATTTCCTGTAACTCCCCTTCCCAAACTCATAAAAGGCCCTGCCCTGCCTTTGTTCAGGGCTCTCTCCACGTGGCCAGCTGGTCAGTGGAGCCTGTGAGCCCAGCTTAAGCCCCTAATAAAGCCCTTTGCTTTTGCAGGCGTGACTGGGTCTCCCTAGCAGTCTCTGGGGTGATTTTACAAACTTGGGTACAACAGTATTCCCCTCTATTTTAACTTCATGGCACTGTTCACAGAGTTTGTAATTATGAATTTGTTTATTTTGTCATTTGTTTGTTGTGTACTCATGCCTGGCTAGACTGTAAGCTCAGAGCAAGCAGGGTAAGCTTTGTTCTACATGTGCCTGGTGGCTCACATGGTTATCCCAGTACTTCTGCATCTGTTTGCAATGGGCAGATTCAACTAAAAAAATGTATTGAATACACGCGTACTTGGTGACAGACATAAGGCTGCATCCTGGGGATAAAATAATGAGCAACACTCATGATCCATGTCCTCAGAGAGGATTCTGTTCCTCTCCAAACATACTTGACAATTTTTGCCCACAATCTCTTTGCTCCAGTCATATACGTCACTTGTTTTTTGAACAGATTCTATGTGTTTCCAGAGCAATCTTTTGGATCCAAATGCCATCCTTCCAGATATCTCCTTTTATTCCTATTTTTTAAACATCAGATTGACTTCCATGTTATAGAAATTTCTAGGAGCCTACCTCTACCATGTAAATTATTCTTTTCTGTAGTTAGAGATTTTAATACAGTATGTGTTATATTGCCCGGAGACTACAGTTGTCTTCTCCCCACCCCCCACCCCCACCGTATGCAAAGGGGGTATGTTCTAAGACCTCAGTGGATGCCTGAGACCACAGATAGTACTGAGCCCTATGTATATTATGTTTTTTTCTAGACATATATACATATGGTAGTTTACCTTATGAATTAGGCACAGCAAGAGATTAACAAATAATAACTCCCAATAAAATAGAATAATTATAACAATATACTGTAATAAAAGTGATGTGAAGGTGGTCTGTCTCTAAGTATCTGACGGTCCTGTACTCATTCTTGTGATGATGTGAGATAATAAAATGTCTACGTATTGAGATGAAGTGAGGTGAATGATGTAGGCATTGTGACTTAGCATTAGGCTACTACTGACCTTCTGATGACTTGATGGGAAGAGGATCCTTTGCTTTTGGACCACCATTGACTAAGGGATGGGAATGGGTAACTGAAGCCACAGAAAGCAAAATCATGGACACGGTACACTTCCCAGACTCCCTTGCAGCCGGGTGTGGCTATGTCCTTCATTCTCACCAGGAAGTGGGGGAGACGACCAAAGCTTTGACATCATGTGCTTAAAAGGAAATCCTTCACTCTCCACTTCAAATTTGTTTGCCTCTTACCTTGAACTGGAATGTGAACAATTATGGTGGAAACTGCACTTTAACCATGCATGCAAAAACAAGTCTCCGGGGAAGGAAGATAAGGTCAGTATTTGGTTATCCTTGTCTGCTAATACAGGGTACTTAGTTTAAATTACATTATTTAACGTGAGTGTCCACAAATAAAAGTGCTCCTTTATTTATGGATGTGCTATCTTTATACAGTTCTCTCTCACGCTAACTGCAGTCCCTGACTGCCCATTAAAAAAATGGAACAAATTAGACCAATGTCAGAATATCAAATTATATTTTTTGAGAAAGGATGATAATTAATCAACATGTAGTTGAAATTAAAAATGGAATCAGTTGAACTTACCTGGAAATAGAGTCTCTCTTCTTTTTCAACAAGAAATGGGGATGAGGAATCAAGTGAGATACTTCTAAAGCAGGAGAACTTGACCAATAATGAAGGTATGCACCTGCCATAGCACCCTTAAATAGATCTCTTCTCAGGATTGCATCACTGAGGGTTAGACAGAAAGCTTTGTTGTAAAATGTCAAGCCTTTGGGGATTCTCTCTTCTTCTCTCAGCCTCGGAAGAAAGATCTGACTAACTCTAAACACCAGGGATGGACTTTCTTCCTGTATCATCTCCAATTAGCAGCACTAGATCATTGAGTGTAGCAATTTAAAACCCTATACCCTTAGATTTGAACTCCACAGTTTTCAAAGTAGGAAAATGATGGAGAGAAGAAAGCATCTTTGATTTTTTTTGCCAGACTTTTTAACCTATCAATCTTATTTAATAAATTAATTGTCAACTTCCCTAGGTCCTTTCTGTAAGTTCTATATCTTGAGAGTTTTATGTAGATGGACTCCTGTGTCAGTTGCAATCATTGGTTTATTGTCTGAGGCCTTTTACAGACCTTAATTAAGTTGACAGCTTGGATGATGTAAACCCATGTTTTCATTGCTAAAGCTGAAAATAGTGCCTTCACATATAGTAGATGTTCAGTAAGTGTTGAGTTAGTAGGTAAATAGCTGAAACAAAACCTGGCATTATATTTTTACAATTCTCTAATTATACACTTAATTCAGGTTGTTACCAAATGTCAATCTGTGGGAGAAAAATTAGAACCAAGCCTATTACAGTCAAGTATTTATCTTCCTCCTAGTTTCAAACTTCTTTTAAAAGAGGAATTAGCAGTTCTTTAATACACCAGCACTATAATCCCCTTCCCAAAGATGCCAGAGGTCACCTGGAACTAGAATGGCTGAGCAAGGATTAAAATGTAAGAAAAGGAGACTTTGGCTAAGTTAACTGGATCACTGCATCCATGTCCTTGTTAAATATGCTTTGTGGACCATGACAAGAAAGCATGGTGGGGGGTCATGAGTTGAAGAGGTTAAGAAAGAAAGAAGGTTTATTGATTGATAGTAATCAATTCATCTCGTACTACGCTTCTCTTCTTCTGATCACTCTGCTTATATTCTTCAACCTGGTAAACTTCATTAATGATGGACAAAAGTCACATGTCTCCAGATTTTGTGATTTTTGTTACAGAGGCGCTCTATTCAGATCCCTAAATACTGGCAACCCCCCATGTAAATAAAAAGAAAGTCCCCAGAGTTTTTAAAAAGAGTACAGAGAACTTTCAATTTTCTTGAAGAATGAAAGATGATATGAAATACCTGATTCTTCTTTGGAATTAACCGTTTGTCTCTGCCAAGGGAGATATTTACCTACAGCCCTTCCACTTGTAGACTGAAATCTCATGTAAAATCCATGAACATTGTTGCTCCAGTTTATTGGTTTATCCTGGTGAACTGGCGGAAAATGATGACATTTTGTTTTATTATTTTTATTATTTGAAAAGTATTTTAAGTTTGTTTGCTTTTGAAAGAGAGAGTGTGAGTGGGGGAAGGGTAGAGAGAGGAGGAGAGAAAAAGATAAAGAGCACAAGCCTGGGAGAGGGGAGAGGAAGAGAGAGAATCCCAAGCAGTCTCTGCACGGCCAGTGCAGAGCCTGACCCGGGGCTCAAACACATGAACCAGGAGATCATAACCTGAGCTGAAACCAAGAATCAGACACTTAATGGACTAAGCCACGAAGGTGCCCAGCGATAACATTTTGCGTAGATAACAACCTCAGCTTATGTCTTCATGAATCTCAGTAGACTTCAGTCAAAGAAGAGAAGTTGACTAAAGGCATGAGTACTTTATGCAACATATTCTGCTGGATCTGAGATGAAAATAATGAGACATAGAGACAGAGTATCTGCCTGATAACTATCTTTTATTTACATTGAGCTTGGCCATAATTCTTGTTGAGTTCCTTGAAGTTTCCTGAATCATCAAACAGAGCTTGCATTTTCTTAAACTTACTTGAGTAAGTGGTTATAAACAAATAGCAAAAGAATTTAGTGTTCTTAACAGTCTTCTTATGCTCCGAGGGATGAATTAGGCACTTACTAACTATGCCAGGAACTATGCTTGGAACTTTACATTTTATATACATATAAGATAAATATTAAAATGCACATAATGTATTTCAAAAACTTAACTTATAAGGTAGAAATTATTGTCCACTTAACAGAAAAAGGAAATAAAATTAAAAGATGTTAAGTCACTTTCTCAGGGTCTTCTATCTAGTAATTATGTGAGATAAAATTCAAGCCTGTTTTTAATCTCACAAAAATTTTGTCCAAGTTCTTAAAAAGACGATGAAAAATATACAAAGAATGGACGGAGTACTGAATTTTTTTTTAATCAGCATTGAGAAAAATTAAGCTCATTCTTCTAGAGATAAAACAGACCAAAATTTGTGGTTGGGGGTGGGAGTGGGGAGAGGATTAAGAAGAGGAAGAGGAAGGGAAAAGATGAAGAAACAAGAATGGTCCCCTGATGGAAACTTTTCTGAATCAAAGTACCGAGGGGATTACCAAAGCTGAATTTTTTGAAATGTACTCTTTGAAACAAATAGAACAAAACAGATTCACTCATTTAAAATTAAATGATAAAAGTAATCAACAAAACCAACTGATGATTTAACTTCTACCTTTCCTCATTATACTTCATGAAGCAAAACAGGGTCCAGATATGAATGATTTAAACATATCTAGTCTACAGTGCTTACCCTATCTAATTTCCTTCTTATGATTTTCTTGTTGTAGGGTCCATAACTTCCAAGTCGGATTCTTAAGATGTTCCTTGTTTGCCTTGACATTCCATGTACTTGCCTCAAGATCAGTGTTCACATCAGTGAAATGTAGCTTCACAGTTACAGCTTGGTTATGTATTAATTAACAAAATACACAGGAGCTGTGATCATGCGTGCTTAGGAAATATGAGGTTTTGCAAAGTTAAACAGTTTTTAATTTTTCCTTGAGTATTAAGTTACAGAACTTCTTGAAGTCCATTCTGAATCTTCACATGCAGGATTTCTCAAGTATTTTTGACAACAATTTCTTCTTTTGGAGGAAAAGCTCATGAAACTTGTGCTTGGGGAAATATCGAATGAGAACTCTGTTCTTGACCAAGATTCCATAAAACATGGACCTGGGAATTCCAGTTGATATTCAAATCTTGCCTAGTATCCCTTCTTAAACACTAGTATTTTGCTCTGTAGAAATCCCTCGTTTCTTCCCCAAGGAACTGAAAGACCAGCAATATCAAAAGTGGCTTCTTTTCAGTGAAAGTTTGAGGATTCCTCTTTTAAACTCCACAAGATGTAATAGAAAGACATTTATTTGAAATCTGTTAGCATCAACTGGTAATATTGTGTCACCCAACTTGTTACTTAACCTTTCTGAGGCTTAGTTTGCCTATCTGTTTGGGGAAATGACATCTACACCATAGGACTATAGTAAGAATCTACAATGTAGTGAATTCTTTCATAATATATCTAGGCATCACATGTTTAGTTAAAAACAACAGTTCCCTTCTCTTCTTTTTTACTCAGTCTCCTGCATGTCTCAGAGTATTAAGGCTTGCTGAACTGATCTTCCAGAAACCTGAATCACACCCAGAACGTGAATTCCCCACTGGCTAATGTCTGTTTTTGCAAATATTACCTTACCAAGTTGCCTGTGGGAAAAAATAATTAACCAGATAATGAAAACTAAATGAAGAATTCAGACATTAAAAACCAGGTCTTTGATCCCAAGGAACCTATATTTAGAGTTAAAAGCACTTAGACAAATTCACATGTAAGTGGTATTCATAGCACAAGGCGGTTTATGATACTCAAAGGAACAATAGAAATGAAGAGAAATGGCTAGAAACTTTCAGAGGAGTGAGAAAATGAGGAGGAAGGACCCAAGTTTCAAATTCTTGAATGGGTGTGGTCTTCCCATGGAATCTGCAAGGCTCTGGAGGAGTTTGAGGGTGATGATGGAGGTTGTTTTAACTTTACTGTGCCTCTTCAGTGTGCACATTTTGGGTAGATATTTCTGCTGCTGAAGCATAGTAAGCTCCTGGCTGGCCTGGATCTGAGTTCTTAGCATGAATATTGTCATAGGTAACAGCTGGAGAGTAAGAGGCTATGGAGAAACCATAGTATGCCTGAGATACCCCTGAGATTGTAACTATATGCCAGAAAAGAAAACACAGTGGCCTCAGAGAGCCATGTCAGTTGTTTTTCTTCTTGAT
This sequence comes from Suricata suricatta, assembly GCF_006229205.1. Classification (NCBI taxonomy): domain Eukaryota; kingdom Metazoa; phylum Chordata; class Mammalia; order Carnivora; family Herpestidae; genus Suricata; species Suricata suricatta. The sequence goes on from NC_043714.1 coordinate 60,654,228, forward strand.
CTGGTTTCCCAAACATAGAAAACGTAGGTAAGGTTATGGAGAAGAGATTAGCTCAAGCTGGCAACTTGAATATTTCCTAGATCTAGTTTGAAATATGGAAACAAAATAAAACCTTGAAAAACAAGAATGAAAAGACTCAAAACAATGGACTTCTAGAAGTCTCCTCGGAAATAAGTCATGCTAATTTAATGGAACAATATTATGCTTTTAACATTAAGAGCCCTACCATATGGCAGAGAGAGCATGATGCCAAAGGAAAACTATTAAAAGACCCACCATTCACCAAGTCGTCACTAGAGGGGGTGGTTGCACACAGATAGGATTCACTTCCTGGGCAAGTAGTTCACCCTCCAACAGTGCAGATTTCCTACCTCCACTAACGGGTCACAGCTCTTTGTTGCCATGGGAACCCCTAAACAAGGGGTAAATATGTCGACAATAGCCATAGACAATTTTATTTTTCATCCTTTTCTTAATGCATGGCAGTCTCAGAGCACTCCATCTGCGGCCTGATGTTGCTCACTGGCCTGTTAAGTCTGGGCAGCACAAGCCATCCATTATTGCTAAATGGTATCACAGCACGTAGCTCTGTTCACACACTGTGGTGCATTGTGAAGGTCCCTGCTCTACGAAGAGAAAAAAAAAACCTCTTTTTTCCCTCCCCTTTTTCCCTAGCTTGCTCCCCCTTCCAAGTGCAGCTGAATCTTCAAATGTGGATAACTCCTGAGGCTGTCTGTATCAGGCTAGTAGACATTCACAATGATTAAGCATGGAGAAAACCAATTTAATTTGAGGCAAAGAAGAACTTAAAAAGAGACATTAGATTCATTCCTTGGGGCTCAAAGGTAGATGTTCGAGGTGGTTGGAATATAGTTAAAATAGTTTGACCTACTAAAGCATAAAGCATACTAAAGCTTATATAAAGACAGCCCACTTTGTAGGAGATAGCTGAGTCATCAGGAAGCGCCATAGCCAAGGGTGTAAATTAATCAGAGAATGGGGCTGTGCTACCAGTACCAAGTTATCTTACTATCTCTGCATTAACTTCTGTGGTTGTGTTCATTATTTATTGTGGACCTCCTAAGTATTATACACTTCTGGCTAAAAGTATTAGTGGAAATAACTCTGCACTTGAGGTGCTTCTAGGCAAGGGAACTTTCACCCTGATCCAAGGGGAAAATAAGGTTGCTATGGCAATAACTTAGATTCCTAACTCACAGTTAGACCTCTCCTCTCCACCAGGCCTTCCTCTCAAATAAAATGAAGTCATCCCCATGGAATGACTAGGAGGAGAAGCAGGGCTTTAGACTTGGTTCGTGAGGTCAGGAACCGACTCGGGGGGGTCACAGAAGCACCCTTTGTGTATATGCTGGTATGTGACACATAATAGACCTTCAATAAATTTGTGCTCACTAAATGAAAACCTAGAGGGATGAATGGAAGGATGGATGCATGGATGGATGGATGGATGGAATAATGAAATGAGTGAAACACTTTGAGGACTCTTGGGGATATGTTTAAAATGGAAAAATATTGAATACTCAGTGTATCATAGAATGACAAACCTGGATAAAAAATTAAAATATTCAACATTGTCTTTAATTTTAGCTTAATCTCCCAACTTTTACCTTTCAGTGAGCTAAAATTTCTTTTATCATTCTAAACATCAGAATATTTAAATCATGGTACAAAGAAATATCCATCTTTAGGACAGTAAAACTTCATGTGTAAATTAGTAAGAAGAAAGAAAATGATATAATCGGCTGTCCAGTTCTGGGAGAGGTGTTCTAAATGCCATTCCTGTGGAGAATTGCTGGCCTTTCCTTGAAACTTCCATTGACAATTTGGGTTCCTGGCACCTGGGAAATTCCCATCTCAGACTGAGAATTCCCAGAGAACACAAAGCTAAGAAGGGTGGAGGGACCCTTGGATTGTGGATCATTATCATCCAGCCATTGATGCTCCTGTGATAATGTTGGCCAGTGTTGGCTTTTTCCTAAAAGGGCCTCAGGATATCTACTTAACTGGAAACACACTCAGCAGTAATAGCCAAGAAGGGCGACCTTTCCCCAAATGGTTCTTGTTTTGTGATTCAGCATGTGAGTCATTTGATTAATAACAACTTCCTTTCTGTCCCAGACACCCCTTGGGAAATTTAGATCTCTTCTGATTTGGGGAGGAACCCTCAGGTCAAATGCTAAGACTTCAGGTTTGAGATTATTTGCCAGTAGAAACAGAGGTGATGGAGAATTGCTGTAGCTTACTAAACTACAGAGAAACTGATAGTATCATGGTTAAGATTTCGCATTTTGGCATCAGAAGGTTGCCCGTCTTACAGGACAATTTTGAAATATTTGCAGAAGAATGTCATGCTACCACACTGCTGAAACCAAGCATATGCGATTATTCAGAGTGGAAAAATCCATTCATACATTCATACATGTCATGGACTCTGCCCCCAAGCATTTACTCCACACCTTGCTTTTTGTATAGGAACCATAGGGTTGAGGTAGAATGGACTCACCACCAATCCCAAGGGTGAGTCTTAAGTGTATAAGCTAATCCTACCCTCTTGGGACAATGCTTAGGTTAGGAAGGGGCACCTAACCAGGTTTAAGTTAACCAGGACAAGGAAACTTGGGTGGCTCAGTCGATTAAGCGTCCAATCCTTGATATTGGCTCAGGTCATGGTCTCATGTGTGAGACTGAGCTTGTTTGGGATTCTCTCTTTCCCACTCTCTCCCTGCCACTCCCTCCCTCTTTCTCAAAATAAATAAATAAACTTAAAAAAAATAAAAGGTAACCAGGACAAGATATTTTCCTTGTCCTAAGAAACCTAGATAATTCCCATCAGGGTAAGTGTTTTGTAGGTTGAAGATATTTTTTTTCTGAGTACAAAAAAATATGTATGCAGCTCTGAAACCTGCAGACAGCCACACTGTAGCCACCTGAGGTGCTCAGCCTTAGCATGAGTTCACAGGCAGGAAAGGAGACTGGAAAGAAGCTGGTAAGTCAACAAACTCCTGGATGCCCTCAGACTGTTCTATCGTATTCATTTTATATAAGCTCAAATATTTCCTTTGTTATTTAGACCATTTTGAGTTGGGCTTTCTATTACTACTGAAAGAAAGAATGCTTACTGATATGATCAATTATTGATCATTCAATCATTTATTGTGTGAATATGGACTGTCTACTACATCATAAAGACAGTTTTTCCTTTCCCTCCACAAGTACAGGGTATACTGAAAAGGCAGCCAGAGAAATGGAAAATAGGTGTGTAGCATGGTGGACGCAGGATGCAGACAAATAGATTCAAGGTCTAGTGGGAGCAAGAAGCAAGGTACCCTAACTTATGCCTTGATGGAGGCAATCAGGGAAGCTTCTTGGAGTAGATGGCACTGAGATAGTGATTAGAGTAAAAGTTGGAAACAAGGCGGTGAGGACAATCCAGAAAGAAGGAAACACACCTACAATGAAATTTAGGCTCAAGAAGACATGGCTTATTTGAAATAGTATGTACAGCACAAGAAGCAAAATGGGGGAATGGTCTCTGATGGTTGGACAAACAGCCAGGGTTAGATGCTAAAGATCTTTCATTTAAGATACAAAGTATTTTTGCTTATTGTAAAGAGAGCTGTTAAAAATTCTGACCAGACTTTCCATTTTAAAACCACATATTTTATGAGTTCTTAGCCTCTATAGGGTGGAGAGTAGTAAATCATTGTGGTAGAGAATATGGGCTTTGGAGTAAAACTCCTAGGTCTTAAATTCTGGTTCTGCTCTCTCCCAGTGCCTTGGTTTTCTGATCTGAAAAATTGGTGCAATGGAGTTGTTATAAGATTTAAAGAACTTCTCAGTATAGTGGCAGGAATATGGTATAGTAATAATATATAATGACTTTATCCAAATTCCCTCTTGCTGGTTTCAGTTCCTAACAATATTATGAATAAGTTCCTTTGCCTGATGAACAAACTACTGTCTGAAGAAAAGCTGTCCCCTCGCCACTTTGTTATATAGTGTATAAGTCTCAAATCTGAAACTTGACTTTAAATGTTGGACATCCATTGTTTCATGCAACTTAGTGAACTCTTTATCCAGGCTGTTCATTTACAGTTCAGCTGTTACTATGTTTCTGGAGTGATGTGTGCACACCAATAGGTAGGGTAGCCCATTTATAATTCATTTGTTTATGTTTATTTATTTATTTGGAGAGAGAAGAGAGTGAGCAGGGGAGGAGCAGAGAGAGAGGAAATGAGAAAATCCCAAGCAGGCTCCATGCTTTCAACTCAGAGCCAGACATGGGGCTCAATCTCATGAACTATGAGATCATGACCTGAGCCAAAACCAAGAGTCAAACACTCAATCAACTGAGCCACCCAGGCGCTCCAGTAGGGTATCCCACTTAAAGGTAAAGTAAAGGTGTTATGCACTTTGCCCCAACATAGTGCTTCTCATACACTGAAGCTAAGGTAGAAAGTAAAGATATAGTAAGAGGCATGCAGCAGAAGACCTATAGTAGTTTATGGCAGTTCTATGAAGTAATCAAAGAGAGTTGTCCATGTAAGATTTTGTCTGATGTACAAGTGTGCCTGGCACAGTTGATATTCAGCTGGTGTTCACACGAGGAGGGCCATGCCAGTTATTTATTATTAGTGTCTTTGGGTCAGACATTCTTCTGATTAGCCCAGGGCTGCTCCATAACATATATTAAGTATTTTAAATATCACCTTGAAGCTAAGATTCCCACTATTTACACTTAAAACTCACCGAAAAGAGTGGTGTTGATAGGAAGAAACGGTGGGCTATTTGTGTGGGAATTGAGTTCAGGGGAATACAAATCCACCAATGGCAGCTGAAGTATATGGAAGGAGACTGGGGTGGCCACAAGGCAGTGTTGTGGAGAGTAGGATGGCAGCTGCCAAAGACCTACGCTGTGTCCCACCTTCTCTCTTTCTAACCGTGTGAACAAGTTACTTAACAACCCCGAGTCTCAGCTTAGAAAGAATGAAGACAATGATTCTTATCACAAAGAGATTTCTGGGAAAAGTAAAAGAGGTCATTATCTAGTGTAGTATTTGGCTTCAAGAGTAAATCTAAATGTTACCTGTCATTGTTATTGATCGCTGACTAGCAGGACTAGGAAAACCTAGTCCTCAATGTATTACAACCATTTAAGCAAAGAGTACAAATTATGGATATCTAGTAAAATTTATCTGTTGCCCAACAACTAGAGAAGTTTTAAAGAATTTGTAAGGAATATTTCCAGGATAGCTCGTTCTACTTTAGGCATACTCTATTATTCAAGGGTGATGTGTCATAATTTCAGCAAACTGTTGAGATTAAACTTTGACCAGACTGGAACAAACACAAATTCCAGTACATTTAATTTTACTCTATCATTATATCCCCAGAGCAGGCAAGGTGTTGTGTTCCTATTAAATGCTTGGTGAATGTATATTGAATGTATGAATCTATGGGTAAATCTCAGCTAAAGATTAGTACCAGAAATCAATCACTGCCTTTAAGTTTTCTTGGCATGGTTTTCTGTCATTTAACTTTACTTTTATAATTTTCTCACTCAGTTGTGCCTTGTCATAAGATTATTTTACTTGTGTTTTGTATCCCTTACTGAGCTCCTTCAAATCCGTCAGGTCCAGGTGGATAGTTGATTCTCAGCTAATATCTACTGGATATTAACCTATGAAATATTGTATTCAGTTTTAAGATGATTTGTCCTTCAATGGGTATATATACCAAGCACATATAACTTCCCATTAGTTGAGAGATGATTGATGATACCTACTTTCAGTTTCAATGACTTATGGGTAACAAGTGCTTTCCCTCTTGGACTGGCATAAGCAGGGAGAGAAACTCAAACTCTACAGTCCTTCGTGCCATACTTCTGATCATGGTAGTTACCTGTTCTGAACCCCTCTAGCTTTCATTGCTTCCCCATAATCTTCCCAGTGCCAGCGATGGGATGGTCATCATGGCTTCCTGAGCAGGACCTAGCCCAGTATTTGCCTCCTGTGAATTGTACCCTTTGAATCATATGAAGCATCTTGGTGGCTTCAATTTGCATTGGTGGGGACTTCCTATTGAGTGCCAGCTATTATAAAATATATAATCAGCCAAAGAGTGTGCACAGATGTAGGGCTATTAGAAAATATGGAAGAAAGCATTTCATATGACTGAAATGATATCTGAATCTCTAGCATGTTCCTGACCTTCCTTCTTCCTGGTATGTCCGTTTGAAAAAGCACCTTTATTCAGAGATGTGATGAATGGAGAAGGTTCCACATCTTAACACAGTAGGATCTTGAGGGTTGTTGACATTTAGTTCATGATAGATACCAGTTGCCCAGTAGTTAGTTAATATACATTTTCACAAAAGAAAATGGGATAAGCCAAAGTAGCTGGAATTTATATCTCGGCTTGCTGACTCTCTTGTTTCATACATCCTTGCTTTTTTGACTCTTCTTTCTCAGATAATGCTTCTGTCAACTTATTTTCTTCTCAGAATAAATTCCTTTCCTCTTGTTATATCTTTGGATAAGAGAGTGTCTATTTTGGAAGTTCCACAAACATATGAAGGCACCAATACTTTCATGCATTCTCTTAGCCAACTAGGGAGTTTCCAGTATGTAGCTACTTCAAAAGAGATCTTGGACCATAACTCTAAACAAGTTGTGGAGAAAGGGAGTTTCACACTGCCACTTACTCATTAAGAAAATAAGTGCATAAATTATTGTCCATTCTAATCAGATTCAAGGAGACTTGGGTATTTTTTCTTTTTCCTTTTTTTAATGTTTCTTCATTTTTCATTGTTTCTAGGAACAGTATATTTTCAGTTAATTTGAGTTGTACACAAGTAAAATCTAAAATAGCTTTAAAAGGGGCACCTGGGTGGCTTAGTTGGTTAATTTAAGTTTCTTAAATTCCACATATAAGTGAAATCATACGGTATTTGTCTTTCTCTGATTGACTTTCTCACTTTGCATAATATATTCTAGCTCCATCCATGTCATTGCAAATGGCAAGATTTCATTCTTCTTGATGGATGAGTAATATTCCAGTGTGTGTGTGTGTGTGTGTGTGTGTGTGTGTGTGTGTGTGTACACACCAAATCTTCTTTATCCATTTATCAGTCACGGACATTTGGGCTTTTTCCATAGTTTGGCTAGTGTTGATTATGCTGCTATAAACATTGAATTACATGTACCCCTTCCAGTCTGTATTTCTTTATCCTTTGAGTAAGTACCTAATAGTGTAATTGCTGGAACATAGGGTAGTTCTATTTTTAGATTTTTGAGGAACCTCCATACTGTCCTCCAGAGTGGCTGCATCAGCTTGCATTCCCACCAACAGTGCTAGAGGGTTCCCCTTTCTTTGCATCCTCATCTTGTTTCTTATATTGTCAATTTTAGCCATCCTGACAGGTGTGAGGTGGTAACTCATTGTGGTTTGGATTTGTATTTCCTCGATAATGAGTGATGTTGAGTACATTTTCATGTGTCTGTTGGCCATCTGGATGTGTTCTTTGGAAAAGTGTCTATTCATGTCTTCTGTCCACTTCTTAACTAGGTTATTTGTTTTTTGGGGTGCTGAGTTTTATAAGTTCTTTCTAGATCTTGGATACTAACCATAGGGTTTTGTGACTTTGAATGGTATATTAAGCATTTTTATATCACCATTACCAGTAGTTTTGAATTCTGAGTTAACAGGTATAAAGTATCAGGCTAGAATACTTCTTAAACATCAGTTTATCATAAGTGGAAAGACTAAGTTGAGCAGAGAGAGCTGTGCCTACATTGAGCAGAGAGAGCTGGGCTTGTAAATTCTTTAGCAAGTTTTATTTTTGCATGGAATTAGTCTTTAATGAAAAAGAAAAGTTTTTGGTATAAGGCAGGATGTGATAAGACAACACAGAGTTGAACAATGTTTATTAGACCATATGGTGAAAGACTTTATTTTCCATGATGATAGAAAGAATAGAGATCCCTGTGTCTTCCAGAGCACTTGGACTATGTTTAGAGCAACAGTTCAAATCATTTTAGTGCAAAATACTATTTGGCACTGCCTTATCATGGATTCCACTGAAACAGACTCTGGTACAGGGAATTTTGTGCAAATGTTTATATGGGAGTAGCCTTGGAAGATATAGAAGTGAAAAAGGTAAGAAGAAGCAGAGTGAAAAACTGACCCACAATGCAATTGGGACTAAGATCTCTGCTGACTCTACGGTAAGCTCTGTAACTGGGATGACCCTTTAAATTATCTCAAGTTGAGGCAAGTTGGTAAAGCTTTTGTTTCCCTCATTTTACCAGTAATTTGCTTCATGCCAAGACTGGGAGAGATCCTAAACTTGGAAGAGGCTGAGAGCAATTTCAGTAAACATCATAACTGTGAGTGGTCAGTAGTAGCCAATACTACCAGCTGGAAAATGGAAGTAGAAGATGAGTTCATTGGCCTTGAAGAAGGGATTTGAAACACTAGCTACCAGAGCAGTAGCTCTTTAAGAGTTTGGCACCCAGATAAGCAACATCAGTATCCTGTGGAAACTTGTTAGAAATGCAAAATTTCAAGATCTAACCCCAAGAAATTCTGGGGGTGGGACAGAGTGTTTTATGGCTTGACAGTCCTCCAGGTGATTCTGATGCACACCTAAGTTTGAGAACCACCACACTGACATGTCTGCTGTAGGCACCCAACAAGGTAGCATCAACAAATATATTTGTTATCAGATCAAAAACCCTTTTGTTAGATCTTTATTTCTGATAATAATGCACTTATTTCTGAATCTGATTATTGTATTATTTCCCATAATGGAAAATCTGACACAATTTAAAGTTTCAGTCAGTTTCATTATAATGGTCAATTATTTAAAATGGCAATATCAGGTAAATGTGGAATGCTAGTCTCTGTCATGCTATGTGAGTCTAACCAAAGGAAATAGCTAAGAGGAATGAGTGAAGAAGACAGAGATACAGACATCATGTGTCCTTTCCTGCATGGGATTATGGAAGTTCAACATTGTGAAAACCTCTGATGTGCATTGGGATGAACTTAGATAAGTACCAAATGTCTGTTATTTTGCTTTTGAGAAGGAAACAAATACAGTCTTCCTGTTCTTATAGGAAACATATACAAACACTGATTGACGGTGAAGATAACACTAATGGTCTAGGAAAAAAATACTGCCAAATGGTAAATGATATGGTATTAACAAAGTGTGGATGGTCTATAGACCATGAAAATCAGAACGTATCTTTAAAATGAACAAAACAGGAAACTAAAGATAAAAGTATTTATTCATTAAATCTTGTTTCTAAGTTTAGTTATAAAGTTCATTGCAAAGCTGATATTCTTGCCTTCAAATATGATTTAGAATGGCCATGTTCTAGAAAGCTATGAGACTTTGCAAGTCCTCAGATACAATCTCAGTTTATCCAATTTTGGTTTCCATTATCTACCTCTAAGAACTACTAGAATAAAAAATAGACCCAAGGGACAAAGACTCTGTTCAGCCTCTCCCCATCCCATCTTGATCATCAGTACCATTTGTATTGGTACTCACGTGGGTTGTTTACCTATCTCACCTTCTTTGAAGTGACAAATGTCTTGGCCTACTCTCTTCTTTTCAAATAGTATTTGGACTCCATTTATTTTTCGAACTACATGTCAGTTATTGGCTTGGTTGTTGCAGCGTTCAAAAACCACTTTTATTGTGTGAATGGGAGGCTTAGATAACTGAGAATACTTAATTAAATGCGATATATTTTTCCATTGTATCCTCCATGGTGCACTTATTTTTAATAGCATCTTATGCTCCTTTAACTCTAGGACTACTGGTCTTGAATTTGCTAACAGGAAGAGTCATCATGGAGACACATTAATTCTGGTCAGTCCAAAGAAGCTCTCGAGTGGCTCTTCACATCTGTTATTGTGTTTTGTAGCTTGGGTTCCCAGTCAGTTGGGGAAAATGAAAACATTCTCACTGCATGGAGGCTCTGTTACAAACTTCAGTCTGAGGAGCTGCTCAGTTCATTGCACAGAAGTCCCCTTGAAAATACTAAATTCCAGGGTCCTTTACTATGGAGAAAATTAATAGCATTTCTGAAACTGTTTTGCTCCCTGAGATTTTTAAATAAAAAGATTGTCCTTCCAGTACACTGCAGAAGGACTTCCCAAAAGACAAGATGTTCGTACTTATCTCAAAGAGAAGCTGTTTGAGTATCACTCATATGACATCTCACATTCCATTGGCCGAAAGGAAATTAACCCTTTCATTATTGCACATGCAAACATAATAATTATTATTATTTCAGAGTCATCATCAGTCAACATTTGTCCCATGTGAAGAATGAGTTGGATAGTCCATGAAACACTAAATGATAGCTCCATTAGTTTTTTTATGAAGTAAAAATGACCCAAATTAAATAGTAAAGAAATATATGCTAACTTAATTTTAATGACTAAAAAAAAGGCTTAGAAAAATATTCAACATAGTTTACACAAAAATTTGGGTAGAAAGATACACTCAATCCCTTTGTCATTATAATTTATCAACAGTTGTATGTTTGTTCTGTGCTTGTTGTTAAGAGGAACGCTATGCACATGAAATGTATATTGTAATTTTTCTATACATGGCATGTGGCAGCACAGCTCAGAGGCTATAAGCACAGACTCACCTGTGTTCTTTCTCATATACATTTTATTCAGTGCCAGGCATAAGCCTAAATGTCTTTTGTTTGTTTATATGTTTGTTTTCTGTTTTTCTGTTTTGGCATTTTTGATGAATTTCTTTTCCTGTACTCCTGATGAAATAGGAAGATGGCAATTGAAAGGCTGAGGAAAGAGATTTCCCCAGATTGGAATTATTCAAATCTGAATGAGATTGGGCATCCTAAATAATACCAGGTACATCCTGTTGACAGAGCTTAAGTGATTGAATTTGACTATAACAAATGAGTGAACATCAGGTCTGCCTGTGTGTGTCTATCTGACTCCTGTAATGGAGTGGGAGAGCCTAGAGGAGAAGCATCAACTCTCCTTTATCGTCTCTTTCCCCACATAGTCTAGTCCCAGGTAGGGTCCAAGTAAACACTTGTTGAACTGACCTGAAAAGCTGAATGTGACAGGCTGCTCTCAGCCTGGAATTTTCAGACTGATCCTAGTCTGTATCCCAACAGGAAAACCCAGGGAGGCATTTCCCAGATCTCTTTCCTCTGTTAGACTTTGCCAGTTGAGAGGTGCTCTTATGAGATCTAAGAGGTGGATGAGAAAAAAAAGCCATTATTCCTGGCTACCCCTACCAAAGCATGCATGGGCAGAGAGCAGATCAGAGTGGCCCAGTGGTGCTTTCATGCTGCAGGCGGCTGACCCTGAGGGGGAAGCCCTCCTGAGGTTCCAGAAATTCACCAAGGATTTTCAGCAGACTCTTGGGGGCTCCACAAGCACCTGAGATCATCACCTATGTTTTCCCATAGATGTAGTACTTTTTGATGTCAGGAACCCAGGCTGCAGCTCCCCCAGCCCCTCCAATATTTGTATAAGCTTTAATTTCCTATATTATGTATTGTTACATGGAATAAAATGAATGGGTTTTGTTTAAGAAATAGAACTTTCAGATATACTGAGGGATAGAGAACTAGCCAAGAGAAGAATTAAATTGAAGATTCTTCAATGCTCTATGCTCCCACACCATATAAGATTACACAAAAGGGGCACCTGGGTGACTCAGGTTGTGAGATCGAGCCCTGCATCTGACTCTGCACTGAACCTGCAGTCTACTTGGGATTCTCTCCCTCCCTCTTTCTCTGTCCCTCCCCTACTTGCATTCATGCACTCTCTGGTGCGTGCTCTCTCTCTCTCCCTCAAAAAGTAAAAAAAAAAATTTTAAAGATTAAATTAAAAAATTCTTGGCATTTCTTATCTTTTAGCTTGGACATGTGGTAGCTAAAAACACATGTTTATAAGATTAGGAAATGAGCAAAGGGGACCAGAAGAAGTATAAAGCTAAATTCAGTGAGACCTGCCTTTCCACAAACAACTCTCATATAATGATCCCTTAGTCTGCCATTTCTATTCTTTCTGGGAAAAAAAAAAAACTTAAGTAATTCTTCCTGGATTGCTGGTTCACTCGAGAAGGTCTCATCACAGAAGAAAAATGGTCATTACATCTCCTTGCTGGCCTAAGATATTGTCATGGACACCACCTGGGTGCTTGTTCCAAATGCAGAGCCTTGCGTGTTTTAACAGGATCTTGAAGTGATTAGTATGTGCATTAATGCTGAGACCCACTGCTGGGGAGGATTTGTTAAAAACAGGGATTACTAGGCCCCACCCCCAGACTTCCAGATTTAATTTGTCTGCGGTGTGGCTGAGGATATTTAAATGCTCCTCGGGGAGTCCACTGTGTAGCCAAATCTGAGAGGCTCTGAGTGGAGCTGTTCTGGTGCAGCCTGAATACCTGCAGGAGATTTGGCATCGCTGAGGAGTTCGTTGTAATGGAATTTATTTCCAGGTGCATTTTACTCTAAAGAGCTGCACTGAATCCAAGTCCTGTGCTCTTCTGAAGTGACTGAGATGTTTGGCATCTCACCAGCATTTGATGGGGTTGCCTGGCTCAGCTAGCACTCCATTGTCTAGTTCTTCTTGAACTTAAGCCTGCATTTCAGTTATACAAAGTAGTAGATGGGTGCTTTCTGGAGGTTTGGAGAGAGCCTTCTTCTGGTCTAAAGAGCTAGTCTTTCTAAAGACATGGATATTAGTTTCCTATCACTGCTGTAAGAAATTACCACAAACTTAGTGTCTTAAAACAACAAACTTCTTGGGGTACCTGGTTGGCTCGGTTGGATAAGCATTTCACTCAGGTCAGGTCATGGTCATACAGTTCTGTGACATCCAGCCCTGCTCTGGGCTCTGAGACGGTAGCATGGAGCCTGCATGGGATTCTCTCTCTCTGCACCATGCCCACCCCCACCCCTGCCACCCCCTCTGCTCCTGGCACTCTCTCTCTCTGTCTCAAAATCAATAAATAACCATTAATAACAAAACAAATTTATTACCTTACAGTTTTCGAAACCAGAAGTCCAAAATGAGTCTTACAGGGCTAAACTCAAGATTGCAGTAGGGTTGGGTTCTTTCTGAAGACTCCAAGAGAGGTTCCATTTCTGTGTCTTTTTCAGCTTCTATAGGCTGCCAACCTGTCTTAGCTCATGTTCCTTCTTTCACATGCAAAGAACATCACACCAACCTCTGCTTCCATGGTCACATCGCCTTCGTCTGACTTTCACCCTCTTGTCTCCTTCTTAGAAAGATCCTACGATTACATTTGACCCACGAAGGTATCCTGGATAATCTTCTCATTTTAAGATCCTTAATTGAATCCTATTTGCAACGTTCCATTTGCCATGTAAGGTAACTAACATATTCATGGGTTCCGGGGATTAGGATGTGGGCATCTTGAGGGGAGGGATGCATAATTTTGTCTGCCAGCCATGGTCAAATGTGAATATTGCACTCAACGTTGCTTTTTCTTTAAAGAAGGAGCAATTTACTATAAATAATAATCATTGCAATTTTATATAAACAGCAAGATTTACATTAATAGAATCACTGCACTTTCACACAGTTCAGGCTTCTTATTACCGTTCTTAGATTCTCTTTCACCACTTTGCAAGAACTTCTCTGCCCGTCTCTAGCCCCTTGCTTCATTGAGCATTACTTACTGCCTAAATTGTTGACCCTCTCACAAAGTTCAAGTTGTCTCCTACCACAGGTGTTCATTTGCTTTAATCTTTGTCTAGATCAGTGATTTTCAATCTTTGCTACACAAGAGAATCACCTAGGGAGCTCTGAAAAATCCCAGTATCTAGGCCACATCTACAACCAATTAAATCAGAATCTTGGAAGGAAACCCAAGCCTCTCTGTATTTTTAAAGTTTTCCAGGTTCTTTTAATGAGTATCCAAGAACCACTGCTCAGGTCCAGTTTGCTTTTTCAAGCTCCAGCCCTCCTCCTCTTACCCACCTCCCAATGCCTGAAGGAAAGAGAAAGGTGTATCATACCTTGCTTTGCTGAACAATCCTGTGATGACCTTTTCCAGGTAAGTAGTATCCAAAGCAGGAGTCAGAAATTAACCTCGCAGTATCCACACTCTCTCAAAAGTGTAAGAGGTTGAGAAATGCCTACAAGATCTTACAGGCTATCACAGCATCGGCAGAGTCAATGAGGACTCCTTGCAGGAAGATTGAGTTTTGCCCTGGGAATGTTCAGCCTTTCTTCTCTTACACGCTAGTAATATCCAAGTAATACTCCACCCTCCTTGGAGACAAGGAGCTCATAATTGAGAACACAGTGGGGACAGATTTATGAGGAATGGCCCTGTGTCCATGTCTAGAATGAACTTTTCTCTCAATGTACTCAAAGGCAGAGGCCACTTCAATTTATGCTTCCTAGTTGTCTCTCTGCACAGGGTTTTATTGTTTTTATTTTTTTCTGGAATCGGGAACATTGTATACAAGTGAAGCATCTTATGGCAAATTTGAAATAAACATTTCTGTTCTCAATTACAATAATATTTGCTAATTTTACTCTATTCTTACTCTGACAGTCATCTGTTAGGTTCATAACATGTGCTGCCATATTCAGCATGCCTTATCCCCCTCCTGCTTAAATTGTCTTCATTAATAGCATTTATAATGTCGATCATACTATATACTGTATTTATTTCACTTATTGTCTCTTACCTTCAGAATGCAGAAAAAAATCAAAGTAGGAATCTTAGCCTTTTATTGGCCGTGACTTATCTGCAGTACCTAAAATACAGCCTGCACATAATAGATGTTGGGTAAATATTTGTTGCATGAACAAATCTAATTTTATCCTCCTAAACAACTCTATGAGAGAATACCTCATTAGACCCATTTTACCGATGATGAAATTAAGGCAGTTGAAGTTGATTACCTACTGAACCAGTGGCAAAGGCGACTTCGACTTCAGGTAATTTGACTCTCAGTTCCATTCATTTGGCCGTCACTCTACAATGACGCTCTCCCATCAGTCACGCTACGGAAAGCACATCCATCAAAGCAGCACCACTGCGGGGAGAAGCTTCTGCTCACAGTTCATTGTGTGTCGGAACATTGCCTCTGATGGCTTCTAACCAGGTGTGTCTTTCGGCCAGCAACATCCCTCCCTGAGGTTTTGGTTTTAAGTGAAACATCAACAACTGCCGCACAGAGTTATGGAAATGATCTAGGGGGAGATGGCACATTTCTCCTCTTCCTCATTTCAGTGAGCGAAAGTTCCCCCCTACCCCCAAGGTGGCAGAAGCTGTAGCGATGCAGGTGGATGCAGCTGGCCAGTGTTTCCAGGGTCTCCCCAGTCCCCATCTACAGCAGGTCTGTGGAGAAAAGAAAGAACACATGGCATTTAGGGATGAGAAAGGTGTTTCAGGGGATGCAAATTTATTCATTTTCAAATATGGGAACATTTTCATGGAAGGTGATGTACATGCTTTTTGGTCCCCCCAAAAGCTATTTCTATCTATCTATTTTTGCTGTATCTTTAGACGTCGGTATATTTTCAGAGATGACTTACGGCTTTGCTGAACATATCTTTGAAAAGAAAACTGACCCATGTTTACTGATAAACTTTTTTTAAAGAAAACTTTTAGAAATACATGTTGTTGCATGGTTTTGACTCTGCTGATTTTTTTTTTTTTTGGAACGTGGATTTAGAAATTATTGATTATCTGCTGTGAGAAACAATACATAATGCCATAGATATGAGGTATTGCACTGAATGTTCTATATTTTTTAAACAACAGCTTTATTGAGATATAATTCACCTACCATATAATTCCTCTTTTGAAGCATATCATTCATTGGCTTTCAGTATATTCATATACTACTGTCACCACTGTGTAAGTTCTGAATATTTTCACCTTCCAAAGAGAAACCCTGATCCCATTCTCCTCCTGCCTCAGCCCCTGGCAACTGCTAATCTACTTTCTGCCTCAATAGATTTATATTTTCTGGAGATCTTGCATAAAGAGAATTGTACAATATGTGGTCTCATTTCACTCACCATAATGTTTTCAAGGTTCGTCTGTATTGTGACATATATCAGTATGTCATTCATTTTTATTGCAGTGTAATATTTGATAGTATGAAAATGCTGATATTTTTTATCCATTCATCAGTTGGTGGACATCTGTGGGTTTCCTCCTCCCACATTTTGCCTATTATACATAATATATGAACACTTACATACAAGTTTTTTATGGAAATAGATTTTCTATTATCTTGAGTGTATACCTAGGACCAACATTCCTGGGTCCCATAGAAACTGTATATTGAATAGTGTTTTTCATTTTGGGAGAGTGGGCATTCTAAAAACTAAATCCAATAAGTAATTTGAGTGGCAAGGTGAAGGGTGAGTCCCAAACTCAGACACTTCGTATTTATGATACGGTTTCATCTCCACGGTCCCTCTCAGATAGACATTCATATTCCCATTTCCAGATGAGGAAACTTAATTGTAGAGAGACAGGCAATTTTCTTCCATTGCAACACAGCTAAAAATGGGAGAGCAGTGACTTAACTTGAGTCTGTGGAACTCAAACATTTCCATTATTATGTTGCTTCTCATAAAACAGCATAAAATATTTTTTGCTTTTGGCCTTGTTTTTTTGCTGCTTCATTTTTATTTGCCCCCATTACACAAATTTGGAGATTTCAGAATTTGAAACTTTTAAGGAATGTTTCTTTTACTAAAAAGAAATGTGAGGTCATGGTCTAAGCAGTCTATCACTTCCGCACTTCATGTAATGCCAGACGACACTCATTTGTTAGAATCAAAAACTGATAAATAATACATTTCAGTTGCTAACTACTAAAATATGCCAGTATATAATAAATGTATGTCAATATATAATAAATGATATATACCAATTTGTTTTTAAAACATAAATCTTGTTACCAAATAGGCCAAAACTTAATTTGCACTTTACAAAGTTGCTTTCTCTACAACTTAGTGTTGTACTTTGATATTCACTCAACTTGTCCAAAATAAATGTTGACATTTACCAGAGACTTTTTTTCCCACAAATGAAAATAGATGGCACGCTGAAACAGTGAAAGCTATTTTTAATGGTCTAGAAATAGTCTTAAGTTCTGCTTACATTAAGAAAGATTACTGATTTCTACAGAGTGTAAAATTATTTTCTCTGATAGCAATCTCAGTATTTCAGTCCATATTTATGTGGTGGCATTTCTTAAATGAAGTGTTATTTTAATAATTTTTTAAAACAAAGTGTTAATGTTAAACTGTTGCTCAGTGACCAGGAAAAACCTTGACTTGGATCAACCAAAGTAACAATTAATTAACAATATGCATTGATTTCCTCACTTAGTACCATTCATTAGAATATCCCTACAAATAAAAAACATGTGCACATATTTCAATGGATAAATAAGCATATCACTAAAAACTTTTTAAAGCAATAATAAAAGAACAAGGATAATGATTATGATAACTATGGAGTTATACTTGAAGAATGGAATGACATTTCCAGCAACTGTTGTTTTAAATATTGCAGAAAATTTTCCAAGGCAACACAACTGGTGGGAAATACTAGAATCACATTGAGAAAGCATATGGTTTCTGTTTTCTTTCTTAGAAATTCCAGTTAGAAGTAGGTGGAATGAGAGTTGGGACCAATGAGAGAGAGGAAGTAAAAAATAAATCATGGTTGATAAATAATTTATATAACTCATCCAACAATAATTACTTGACCGATTTAAAATTTTTCCATTACAGGGATGCTTGGGTGGCTAGTAGATTGAGCCTCCAACTCTTAATTTTGGCTTAGGTCATGATCTCATGGTTCCTGAGACCAAGCCCCACATAGGGCTCTACATAACAGTGCAGAGCTTGTTTGGGATTCTCTCTCTCTGCCCCTTCCCTGCTCTCTCTCTCTCTCTCAAAATAAATAAATAAACATGAAAAAAAACCCCAACCAAACTATTCCTTTATAAAACCAGTTTCTCTAATTTGCTTTGTCATAACAAACCATTCTGGATTCCATATCATTCATTCATTTTCTCATGTAACAAATTTCTATTTAGTGCCTACTTTGTACTAAGAACTGTGCTAATGTTGACCAATGTAGATATAATCTCTGCCCTATGAGGCCTTGTTGACTATTAGGGACATTTGCACATAGTGCAAAACTAATGGAGGGCAGAAGACTTCCTCCTCTTCTATGACTCTTGGAAAAGTAGTTCCTTTTATCTCAGGTGTTTAAAGCTCTTTACAAAAATTAACTGTCCCTCTACACAAGATTTTGGTTTTTTAAATGACTATTTCTTCTTCCAAGTGATAATTAATGAAAGCATAAATCACCTAGTAAAGTATTCAATAATAGTAAAAGAACAATAAAATATGAATGAATTAGGAGGTACCTAGGTGACTCAGTTGGTCAAGTGTCCAACTCTTTGATTTCAGCCCAGGTCATGATCTCACACTTCTGGGTTCGAGGCCCATGTTGGACTCTGTGCTGACAGTGTGGAGCCTCCTTGGGATTCTCTCCCTCTCTCTGCCCCTTCTCTGCTCATGCACTATTTCTCTCTCTCAAAAATAAATAAATAAACATTTAAAAAATATGAAGGAATTAGAATACATATTTCTAAAAGTGGACCATGTAAGGCTTGCTTACTAGGTATCTTTATTTGTAATCACATAGAAAGAACCTCAACAAAATAACCAAATGGAGAGGAACTAAAGCAGTAAATTAAAGGCAATGTCAGGGGCAGGCAGTGAGTAGAATACAGAGCCTAGAAAAGCAGAGAGGGAAGTCGAAGGGACAGAGTCTTCGGCAATTTATAGTTCTTTTCATAGGCACTTTTACCCATGAGGAATTTCTAAGTTGTCCTTGGCCAGATTCAACCATCTACTCTTAGAATATTCTTCTCTTAGGGGCATCTGGGTGGTTCAGTCGGTTAAGCATCCGGCATCAGCTCTGGTCTAACTTCGGCTAAGGTCATCATTTCACCGCCTTTGGGTTCAAGCCCTGCACTAGGCTCTGCACTAACAGCCCAAAGCCTGGAGCCTGCTTCAGATCCTGTCTCCCTCTCTCTCTGCCCTTTCCTTGCTCACACTCTGTCTCTCTCTCAAAAATAAATACACATTAATAAATAATAAAAAATAAAAAGAATATTCTTCTCTTAGAATCAAAGGACTTCTTGAGCATGCAACAATGATAGAGATCTCCTCAATATCTATTTGTCAAGGATGGTTTACTGACTCAAATAGGAAATTAAGACACTAAATAATGTAATTTTTCTTATAATCTAATTATTTCATAATCTTTCTTTTACATTTAAACTCCATAGGCATAACTAGATCAAATGTCTATTTTATTATTTATTTGATGAAAACTTTGACATTTTTGAATTATTATCTGAACGAACACCGGGGCATGTCTGGTTTCTTTCCTCCAGTAATTTTGCCTGCTTCCGTTTGACAGAGACGTATTTATCTCAGGTTTCTGCTCTTGCCCTCTGCAATGAATGGCATTTCTTTTAGACATTTCCATTTCCAGATGTGATAGTAGGTAGCTTCAGTAACATAGAGAAAAATATCAAGAAAGGAAAACCTCACATTGGGGTGTTGTTGTTGCTGTTTACACTGGAGTGTTTTTTAGACAAATGTCTTCTTAGTGATAATTTTGAAAAGACATCCCTTTTTTATTTGTACACACACATACATACACAGTCTTATTTTAAAGGACGGCTTGAATTACATGTGCAAATAGCTCCTAGTGGATCCTGGGAGGCTAAGACGTGGCTGGTAGGTCTCTGCTTTCAGTGTTTTATAAACAGAAGAGATAGGAACATTTTCATTACTCAATATATATAGTTTTTTATGAATATAATTTTACCTGGATCTAGGAAGTATTTTTTTACCAGACTTTCGCATGCTCACCAAGACAGAGGCAAATATGTGAAATTACCCCCAAGGAATTGTTTGTAATGCTCATAAGTCATTAATTTTTATTTTTTGATAATATATTTTGTGTCAAGTGTCTTTTTCCTTCTTCTTTCAGCTCTTTCCTCAATGAAAATAATTTCGCTTCATAGGGCAGTGGCCAGGAAAACTACCCCATGAAAGAAAGGACCACATCGAATAGAATGCTGAATTTTCACTAAATTGTTGAAACATGAGTTACTATGGCTTCTCTTGAAGTAAATCCCATGAAACACTTATGTAGGATGATTTGAGGTACGGAGACCCATGGCCAAAGAAGTTTGGGAAACTGTGTATTTTCTTAGAGTAGGTTCCTAAAATTTAGCAAATAAAAATAACACTCAGTTATATTTTACTTTCAGATAAACAAATACCTTCTTAGTATAAGTATATCCTACACAATCATTGAGACATACTTATACTAAAAATATATTTGTTGTTTATCTGAAATTCAAATACAACTGGGCATCTTGTGATTTGCCCGACAACTCTATTAACAAGTCACATGTTAGTATTTGAATTGTTTTTTGTTTTTAACCCGATATACCATCGAGGAATTCATTGGGTTTATGGGAAAACATAACAAGGGGAAAAAAGCTGGGAGAAAACTATGGGGAACAATGGGTACTTTTGTTTCACTGGACCCCACAGCAAGTATGAGGTAAAGACTAGGGGAAAAAAGGATTCAAAGATACAGAGGATATCTGTTGTTCTTATCTGACTAAGATCTGTATCTCTTTCATTTCATAATAGCAACAGTATTTCTTTGGGGAACCGTGCCCCTCCCACTCTCAGCCTTTCTGAAGGGGTTGGGGCTGGTCCAATCCTTGTCTTCTAAATTGGGCATATGATTTAGAACTGGTCGTCCAGTATATTACTTCCTCCTAGCAACAGTTATTGATTCAGAAAAAGCTACCAACAGGCTTGGAATTTTGTTGGCATGATTTTTAAAAGAGGTACCACTTCTCCTGGGGTTGCTATAGGATGGGGTCTGAGGCCAGCGGTGCTGGGAACCATTATCCCCCCCTCTTTTGGAGAGCCGTCTTGAGAAGGAAGCCAGCACAGGGGAAGGGGAGCCAAAGGAAGGAGCAGGAGAGAATCCAGTGACATCACTGAAGCACTTGGATCAGGCTGTGGCTGAGGCCAACATTGAAATTAATAAGTTAACTCCTTCCTTTCTCCCTTCCTTCTCTCTCTCTCTCTTATTCTCTTTCTTTCTCTCATCTCTTTCTTTTCCTCTCCTTCTTTCCTTTCCCCTTCTTCCTCTTCTCTTTCCTTTTTTAAAAAAAATATTTCTTTCTTCTTTATCTTAAGACATTTAATTAGATTATCACTTGGAACTTGAAGACTCCTAACTTCTACATAAAAAAAATTAGAGCTGAGTTATTGAAGGCATTTAATTTCAGGCTAAGGCTTTAGGATCTTAGTTGGTCCTCACTCCCTGAGTATATCTGAGCAAGGGAGAAATGGGATTAGAGATTTGACCTGGGGAGCTGTCTAACTTGGGGAAGGATTGATGAAGACAAGGATTTAAGAAATTAAGAGACTATTGAAAATTATTTGGTGAGCAGGGATAGATTGGCCACAGCAGGCGTACAGGGGAGACTATAGAAAGAGAACTAAAATGAGATAGCTTATCAAATGATAGCAAGGGCAGGAACATTTTATTATTCAGTCTATAGTGTTTATTCAACTTCTAGGGTGATGCCTCTTATTATTAGGGCAGACTTAAATTGACTTCCCTAGAGATATAAAGAACATTTTTTGAAACTATAATCCAAAAGAGTTAAAGGGACAGAAGAGACCACTTGTTGAAATTCACTGGAGTTTTGTGGCTTTATTATTTAGTTATTATAAGGTTATGATAGCTATTGCCAGAAGCTGAAGGACTTCCTCTTTGGACTTAGGCCCTGTTTATGTTGCCGAAGAAACATCCATTTTTAAAAACACAGCCATTAACAATTTGTTCATTTGTGCATTTTCCCAAACCACCACGTTTTCTTAGTCTATGGGTTAACATGCATGGCAGTCCCTGTTAAGCTGTTAATGGCCATTTATTTATTTCTGCAGTTTGTTCATTTCAATGTTTTCATTGAACATCCAGACATTTATTAGTCATTTGTTTACCATTACACAAATTTATGGAACTGTTAAATGCACCATCTTGGTGAACTGTCAGAGAAGAGTTATAGCTCAGAGGCGTATATTGTTTGGAATTTGTTAGAAGCTCATCCCAATACTATTAATTCTGTGTATTAGAGAACTGAGCTGATTTAAGTAATCTCACACAGACATAAAAAATCTGACTTGAAAACATACTTCTTTTCAAACTAAGGGGCTATTGGTTGGAGAGGAAAAAAAGGGCTATGAGGAATATGGTTGTTTGTTGTCAAAACCCACTTAGAAAATAAGCAAGTAGCTAATTAACTGAAAGCTGAATCACACACAAGACTTTAGGTATAACATTCTCTTTTGGCTCCGCGTTTCAGATCTTTCTGATGCGTCAGTACTAGTTCTCTCTTGGTTGAGTTCTAGGGGTCGCTTTTTGCTGAAAATTCTTTTCTAACATTGTAGTACATTTTTTAGCTCTTTCCCTGATATCCCTGATTAATAAAACATGGTCTTTTGAAATCAAGCAAAACAAAATCCAGTTATAAATTTTAAGTGATTTTTATTTGAATCCTGTCTCTGACTCCTCCTAGTTGTGAAATTTTAGATAAGTGCCTCAGACTTTCAGAACCTCAGAAATCTCATCTGTGCAGTGAGGGTAATAATAGTATCTCTTCATATGGGTACTAGAAAAGCTGAAATAATGCATGTAAAACATTTAGGACAAGATCTGCAACAGTAAGGGCTTGGAGGAATATTCGGCGTTAATATCATTATATTTCTCTTTAACATTATCTTATCAGACTGATGCCTTTGGGTTGGTGATCTATGCACTACTTTGATTGATTTAATGCCTGATACCTACATAGCATCAAAAGGTGTTTCTCTAGTCCATAGTTAGATCATGATGACCCTTCAGCTGAATTTCTGCTTTTACTCAAGTGTTAAGTTAAAGCTCCTGTTCTAAATTTAAAACTTAACATTAAATCTTGGCTTTCTCTGCCTAGATTCTAAATACTGTATTTGAAGGCAGCATATGTATTTAAATGGGGGTATCCCTCCCTGACCACTCAGGTCCTCCAGGAGAACCTGGAATGTTAGCAAACTTTCATTCCTGGCTGAGCTTCAGCCCTCACAGCTGAGCAAGGACTCAGAATTGCTGCTTCTGGCATATTCTTCCCTCCCACTGCCCTTCCATTCACTGAAAAAAATCTACCTGCAGTCTTTGCTAAAGAGAATGCTATTGAGTCCTATTTCAAGAATGAGCTAACACCTTTTGATTATTGCAGGGCATCCAAAGTATTTTAGGACAATGAAGAGAAATGGAAATAAGAGAATGATGGGGACTAAATGAAGCCATCAGTTGATGTTAAACATCTGGCAAATTGGGCCAAAAGACTTTTTTATCAGTATCTCAACTTAATCAACTGACTATAGCATAGACTTCAAGATTCTTATTCCAACCAGAAATAATGTGTTGCATGGAGCATGCATCGGTCCTCAGCTTTAATTATGCATCTGAACTACCTGTGATTCTTTTGAAACTATAACTGCTCCCTCTAAAATCAATAAGCCTGGTGGTTCTGGGATGGGATCTAAGAATTTGTTTGCATTTTGTTCTTAAATTTCCACAGATTATTCCAATGAGAGTTGGGACTGAGAACTCATGACTTATGAGGAAGTTTGTGGGTATTGTGCTGATAGAGTGAATTACCTACAAAATAGCCTGCACTATTACAAAATGAGATTTAGGGGATGAGAAAACTGACACATCAGTATGGAGACTCTTCCGGACACCTCATAGGAAAATTGGAATCCTTTCTGAAGGGTTTCACGGAAACATTTACTCCTGTCCTTCAAATAGTGTGACCATTTCTGACCCACTTAGTTTCATAGCTAAAATAATGTTAGCTCCTCCTCACCTGGCAATTTTCATCAAGTCTAATAGGTAAAGATATAGCTGGGAGAGGAGAGAAAGTTCTCAGATAAAAGGGTTTTTTGGTGATGAATATACACCAGAATTTAGCATGAGTGTAATTGGGCCAGAGTTCAAATACCATCTCTGAAGTTTCTTACCTACAAAATAGGAATAATAACCTTGACTGCTTAGGTATGCTACAGGATATGAGGTCAAATCTTTTGAATATCTATTAACATAAAGCTCTAATGTTATTTTCTAGAAGTCCTGAACATGATTCACTTTGTTTTCGATAGGGAACAACTTTTGTTATCATTAATGCTAGATAAAGAAACTAATCATAGAGAACCACATATGGTAGTTCCCCAACACACACTCAATCTGTAAAAGATATGTCCCAAGACCCCCAGTGGATGCTTGAAACCATGGACAGTACCAATTGCTATATATATATACTATGTTTTTCATTCATACATACCTATGATAAAGTGTAATCTATAAATCAGGGACAGTAAGAGATTAACAACAATGAAAAATTAAAAAACAATTGTAACAATATACCAAAATAAAAGTTATATGAATATGCATTCTCTCTTTCTCAAAGTATCTTACTGTACTCACTCTTCTTTCTGTGATAATGTGATATGATAAAATGCTTATGTGGTAAGATGATGTGAGGGGAATTTTGTAGGCAATGTGACTTAGCCTACTCTTGACTTTCTGATGATTCTTCAGAAAGAGGATCATCTGCTTCTGGACTGACATTGACCTCACTGAACTGAAGCCACAGAAAGGGAAACCATGGATAAAGGGGGGGGTACTGTTCTAAAACAAAGGTATTAAGTATTAGTATTAGTATTAGATAAAAGCATGAGAGATAAGGTTATAGGAAGTCACCTAAACATGTCCAGTGAACTCTCCTTTCACTGTAGAATCTTTCTTAACAAGGACAATGCAGCATTCATTTTGATAACTATTAACCCCAGTGATAGTTAGGCATAGAGCTCTGGACATATTGGAGATGTCACTTTTTAATGTCCTGACATTTATGCCTCAGATTTTCATTTTATATATGAAAATATAAACAGGAAAATAAACTAGGCATGTTAAAGACTTTTCCAGCAGAATAGTCAAAGAAAACATTACCTTCTAGTTATGAACTCAAACCAAAATGCATTTGATAGTTACTCAGGTAAGCATTCCTTCTACATTTAACTTAATGATGTCCTGTTTAGGGACAGGTACTCATAACAACATTAAAATGGCCTTTTCTACTTTGTGTTTAAAAACTATTTTTTTAAGTTTATTTTATTTATTTTGAGAGAGAGAGCTCATGTGAGCAGGGAAGAATCAGAGAGAGAGAGAGAGAGAGAGAGAGAGAGAGAGAGAGAGAGAGAGAGAGAGAGAGGATCCCAAGCAGGTTCTATTGAGGAACCCAACATGGGACTTGATCTCACAAACCATGAGATCATGACCTGAGCCAAAATCAAGAGTTGGATGCTTAACTAACTGAGCCACCCAGACACCTCTCTATTTTGTGTTTTATACAATAAATACGCTAGCTGTGGATTTTGGCAGCCAGCTGTTCCAGTTTTGGAGGGGCTAAGGAGGTTGCTGGGGTGCTGGATTTTTCAGATTAAAAACCAGAACAATCCTGGACAAACTGTAACACTCTATTTGGCTGTCATCCTACTAATCACCCAAGTTTCATTTTAACTCCATGCACATGAAATCCTCTCCCACAGAGTGTAATAGAACAGGGAGATTCATGATTAGGAACTGACAACAACATGTGAAGTTGTTGTCCACATTCTATCCCTCAACCCCGCCAGGTGCCCAGACTCTGTTAGCAAGACAAGGAATGCCACCAAATGAAACAATCCAGGAAGCCTGTGTATTGAATTATCACTGACAGCATTTGCCCTGGAATATTCATGAAAATCGTTATATAATGCCCACATATTGAAAGACACTATTGTGTGTGGATGTCCCTTGACAACTATCAAGCCCGTATAAACATTCTGTATTATTTACATATGTCTGAAGAATAAAGGAAATTGCCTGCTGTATGATACTTTTATGTTATTTAGCAAGTATCTATAGTGAATTGGGTGTTATTTAATATCCAGAGAATATGATGTTAAAGAAATCATCTGTTTCCAATTTGATAGGACTCAGTTGTTTAAGAAAAGTTCTACCACTAACTTTGCTATCTACATCTACAAATTTCACGGAGAAAGGGTAAGGGCTATTAAAATGCATTTCCTTTTAATAGTTGGAGAAAAAGTGAAAAAAACCCTAACAAACCCCAAATGTTCTTGGAGCAGTGATGGGAGGGTTAATTTTATTAGGATTTCATAGCACTAAGAAGTGTCAATCGATTAAGAGAGTTTGCAGTTCTGAGTGTTTTAGCCAGCCACCCATCTGTTTTACAGAAGTTTGTTAACACAGCTGGAAAAGATGGACTTGCCAAAGCTTTCTTAAGCCTTTCAAGTCTCATCTTTTTTTTTTTTTTCCCAGTAAAAGAGCTACAACAATTAGAATGACTTCTCCAAAGAGCTCAGTGAAAGAGAAAGGAAAGACTTTTCTTTTTTATTCCTTTGCTATGGCTGGATTTTATCTATATTGGTGGCCCTTTGAAAATACAGAGGGCACTTGTGGGGAAGAACACTGGGTGTTATATGGAAACCAACTTGACAATAAACTATAAATTAAAAAAAAGAAAATACAGATGCAATTGTAGTTTGCAACAGTACTGATCATGCCTGTTAGTTCCTTTTTTAAGGAGTTATCTTATTATGTTCAAGTATACGTCATCACAGTGTAGCTGGAAGTCATTCCCACTGAGAGACTATCTCTGTGATTGGATCTTCCCAGCCCTGCCTCAATTTCCAAGTCCGATCTCTGGTGCATTGAAGGGTGCTAAGCCACCCATTGTCCCAAAATAGTAATGATCAAGTAAACCTATTCTGCAAATTCAAGTTCAGGGCTGTATTCTTTGTCCTTTAATAGTTCAGTTAAGAACTGCTATGCTCCCTAAACATTACTAACAATGAGCAGGAGGTGCTCACTGCTGGTCAATGTGTTCTTTGGTTGTATTTAAAACAATTTGTTTGAACCAGGAAATCAGGCAGACAAGGGCCATCATTCACTGACGGTCTGTTAAGGCCAAATGTAGTGCAAGTTCTATGTTTATATCTTCTTATTTGTGTGCTCACAATCACATTTTAACATACAATTGCTTTACAGATAAAGAAACTAAAAGTCAAAAAGTTCAAGTAAACTGGCAAAAGCCACATAGCTGGTAAGTGCTAGTCAAGTCTAGAAGGTTGCAAAATCCATTTCTTTCACAGTGTATCAACTTCTTGGCTGAAATGCAGGAGTTCCCACCTGGAAGATTTTAAGACCTTTTTAGATATGATAAAGTCTATGCAACACAACTGTATTCTCAAGCTTACATAATTGTAGAACTGAAGTACACTTAAACCTTTTGTCTGAAAGAAATTTAGAACAATGGGATGAACTAGTAGCTGTCCTTTTGGTACTCAAATTTTAATTTTCATTCAGGTAAAAGGGATTTCTTTTGGGTCTATTAAGTGCCAGGCACTGAGTCCTATACTGCAGTATCAGAGCTCAAGAAAATTGACATGACCTCTATGCTCAGAAAGCATAAACTTTGTGAAATAGCTCTCAAACTTTAGTGTCTAAAAATTTGCTGGGAAAAACTTCCTGTAATCATGATTCTGAAATTCTGGAATGATGCCCAGGAGTCTTCATTTTTTAATGTTTATTTATCTTTAGAGAGAGAGAGAGACAGAGAGTATGTGTGTGAGCAGAAGAGGGGCAAGAGAAAGAGAGGGAGAGAGAATCCCTAGCACTGAATCCCAAGCTGATAGCATGGAGCCAGACAGATGTGGGGCTCGATCCCACAAACCATGAGATCATGACCTACCAGGGCTGAAATCTAGATTTGGATGCTTAACCAACTGACCCACCCAGGCACCCTCAGGAGTTGCATTTTAATAAGTCTTCCAGGGATTTTTAGGTAGAGAGGATTCTCAGAGCACTACTGAGAGAGATAGACTTCAAACATCCAGATTACAAATTGTAATTACAGATTTTGTCGAGTATATTGAAGGAACAGAACAGGAGGCTATGAAAGAGGATGAAAGAGACATTGACTCCCACTGAGTATCAGAAGAGGGAGCTGATTGTCAATGGGGAAGGTTGGAATTAGCTAGGTAGGGCCAAGATCACAGAAAGAGTGCAGACAGAACAAAGGAGGAATATAGGACTACAGCTATGCTACAAAAGTCTGAGTTCCTTCTTTGAAGATACGACTGTTCTCTCTGACTTGTGCAAAAAAGTTGAACCTTGTGCAATGGAGAACATGTCATTTCCACCAGTTTCAGAACAACAAAGGATGAAGTTTTAACTTAAGTCATAGACCTCATCTGAGCTTGTTCACATCCCTGAATGTAGCCACAGCTCCAGAATCTGGTTTCAGCTCTTTACAAATAATTTTGAACAATAGCAAAAGGAAAAGTTACTTACTGTAATCTACCAAGTTTATTCCATTCTGTGTTTGGATGTGGTGTGGAACTTGTCCAATGACCACTTCCTGTGAGAGGAGTCTGGCTGATCTTCAAACTTCTGTTATGGAGCATCTAAGACGCTTAAACCCAATGTTTAAGCACCCAGGTGTGGTGTGAGCTCCCAGACACTCAAACAAGTAATATTGTGTGGACCTCATGAATATGATCATTTTGTGTGGCCCATTATGGAAGCGGGAAGACCAGTCTCTACAATATAATCTGTTCCTCTGGGGCTCCAGCCAGGCTGTGTGACCACACAGCAGAGATGTTGTGAGAGGCCTCAGTTGGCTTTCTATGTCTGCAGGCTTTGCTCACCCCTAATATAGAGTCCATTGTGTCAAGATGGCACTGCCCAGCTGAAAGCACCATTTGTACAGTATAGAAAAGATAGGCCTTCATAGCTCAGTTTTCTTAGTAGAAGACTTTTAGATGCTCAAGACAAATTTTGAATTTTGGACAAAGGGTAGAAATAGGTAACTAGATTCATTGAATAGGTTAGTAAATTCACCCCTAACCCAAGAGAGAAAAACCTCACAAAATACCAAATACTTTATTGTCTTTCTTTTTTTTTTCTATTTTTCTTCCTTCTTTTCTTCCTTCCTTCCTTCATGCTTCGCTTAAAAAAACATTAACAGAGCACCTGATATGTGCCAAGTAATCTGCTAGCCAATGGAAAAATGGAAAACAGAATCCCAGATCAAGCTACCCTCACAATCCAGTGGTGAAGCAGATGTATACCCAGCTCATTGCATTAAAATGACATAAATATAATAATGCAGTTGTTATATCTCAAATTTAGAAAGTATTTACTATATGTCAAGCACTATTTAAAATGTTTTACAGTCATGGACTCATTTAATTCTCATGAGTGTCCTAAAAGATAGTCACTACATATATCCCCATTTTGCAGATTAGGAAACCAAGGAACAATGGGAAGAGAAAATTGACTGAGTACATATTTAAACCCATGCAGTTTGATTCTAGAGCCAGCATCTGATCTGCTTTGGTGTTCTATTGCCCAAGTTGAACACAATATATAAGAAACATGGAGGAAGAAATAATTCATTGTATTGGGGATCAGCAAATGCTTCAAAGAAGTAGGTGTGGATGATTTGTACATCGACCATTAGATTTAAGATTGTGGTAGGGGAAGGTAGGGTGGTGTTAGCAAGATGAATATATGACCCTTCTTGGTTTCAAAGAATGTATAGTAGAGCAGAGGAGACAAACTCGAAAAAAAGAAAACTATATTATATAAGTTCTAGGCCTCACAGCAGAAGACGGTGTAATCTCCCACACAACCTTTTTATTATGGAGGAGAATCTTTAAACCCTCTCCTCCCCGCACTCCAACCTCCTTCACCCTCACCCCACCCCTTGTCACAAGGCTTCCCCTTAGTTTATTGGCCAGAGTTAGGCCACATGGCATTCACCAAACCAATTATAAATCTAATCAACTGAATGAACCATGATTGAAGTAGAATGATCATGATTCTTGGGCAGGAAGAAGTACTGTCTCTAAGTGCAAGAGAGAATAGCTATGTGATCATTACTGGCTCTCTGCTAGCCAGGAAAAAGGGTCCAAAGCTATTTGGCAGCCAATGGGACTGTCAACCTAAAGCTGGGATATGGGGTAAAAAAGCTTATAAAGGGGTCAATGCCCCAATGTAAAAGTGGGGATTGATGCTGAAAATCACTGGGGAACTCCTGGATGGTACTGACAGCTTCATTTATCTTGTAGTTCACAGGATACAAGGATGAATGAAAGGGCATTGCTAAGTGAAGGGAACAATAATGATAAAAATGGCAATAAAATACATCCTAATATTTACATAGTGCCAATCTTGTGCCACACAATGTTTTACATACATATATGTATACACACACCTATATATTCTCTCTCCTTATATAAATATAATGTATTTATAATACATGTGTTACTTTAGTGAATCCATACCTTCCTGTGAGCTAGGTAATATTATTATCCCATTTTACAGGTCAACAAACCTAAGCAGAACGAGGTTAAGCAACTTGCCTAAAGTCACAAAGCATATAAGAGGCAGAGCATATATTAGAGTGAAGTTGGCCAATTTGCTATGTGGCATCATTGAGAATCATGCCAATGCCTATTTTTAAATGATATACAAAGAACCAAAGATTCCAGTCATCTAATAATTATGGGCATTTTCATTTTAATCTTATTCTTAAATTTCATTTACATACTTTTATAAGGGTTGCTTAGCACATTTGCTGAAAAAAGAAAAATATGTTAAGATTTTGTATAGGGGTGCCTGGGTGGCTCAGTCGGTTAAGCATCTGGCTTTGGCTCAGGTATGATCTCACGGTTCGTGGGTTCAAGCCCCGCATCAGAGTCTGTGCTGACAGCTAGCTCAGAGCCTGGAGCCTGCTTCGGATTCTGTGTCTCCCTCTCTCTCTGACCCTCCCCTGCTCGCACTGTCTCTCTCTGTCTCCCAAAAATAAATTTTAAAAAACATTAAAAAAATATATTGTATAAAATAAGGTTCCAAGTCAGAGTTTTGACACTATTTTCAGGGCTATTCCTTGCTTTCCTGTTCTTTACGGTTTCACCTGGAATCAAGATTCACCTCAGGTGAAAGGATTCTTTACTCCTATTTTGACTCTGAGTATGAGAGGAGGGCTCATAGGCAGGGATAGTTTTAGAATGTGGGGAGATATTCTTAGTCTTAGACACATGTCTATAACCTGATGTTCTTATGAGGAAATTAAACAAACACCAGGTCTCTCAAGTTCTCTGCCCAGTGCATGCCCTTCTGTGGTCCTTTAGGGTGTATTTTGGACTCTAAGATATATTATTAACTGACCAAGTCACCTGTCCACCACAGTCAATATTTGAGACCTAAAACAGGCATGTAATAGGATGGGGGCATTACACATGTATGTTTTTTAGGTTGTGCAAAAATATTTAGGAATGCATATTTTGAAAAACATATAAGAGAATGTGAAGAGATTGGAATCATTTTTAAATTGCACATGGTTTGATTATGAATGATATTTCTTTTCCAATGTTTTAGATTTTATTTAATGTTGTGCTGTGTTGACATTAACAAAAATGGGTTCACATTGTAGTTCATGCACTTTTTGGGGGGGTTATTTTTTATTTTTTGTTTTTTTTTTGGTTCTTTTAAATAGTTTATTGTCAAATTGGTTCCCATACAAGACTCTTACTGTGTACTTACTATTTCCCATGTGCTTTGCTTTCAATGTCTTATCTTGTTTGATAGAAATAATATTGACATGATGCAGCTACCCAGCATTTTGTCTTCTATTCTCTAATCTTCCTTAAAGCCTTACCAGGAGTACAAGCACTTCCCTTTCTCTATATGTCTATTAGAAATATGTAATTGTAATTATAGAAGAAAGCCTGACTATATTACCATGTATTCCTATAATAATGCCTTTGAAGGGTTTTTTGTTGTTGTTGTTGCTCTTTTTTTTTTTTTTCAAGTAGGCTCCCTGCCCAGCATGGAGCCCAACTCAAGGCTTAAACTCATGACCCTGAGATCAAGACCTGAACTAAGATCAAGAGTCGGACTCTTACCCGACTGAGCCACCCAGATGCCCCTATAATAATGCCTTTGGAAGAATATCCAGACTCTGAATGCCACAGAAGAGAAAAAAAATTATTAGGTGAATTTGAGGCAGCAGGCATGAGCTGGTCCCAGAACTCATATTCAGTGTTCCCAGCCATCTTTGATTACTTTGTCATTGGATATGAAATCTGGGAGTGTCAGTCCTGAGCAACAAATAGTCAGAAAGGGAAAGATTACAGATTCCCCTCACTTTTTTTTTCCTCCTGGAATTGTTTCATAAACAGGCATGGGCCGCCAGGTAAGGGCTGCTGGGGAAAGCGATGGACATTCTCCAAAGTTTGTGATTAGTGACAATCAGGTATTTAGAGTGGCAGGGTGTCTGGGTGGCGAGGCGACCGTAATAACCATTACCAAATGTTAAATAATGTCGAGACTTCTTGGGTCAATGATAAGTCCACATTTCAACATACTGGCATTAAGTTTGTACTAGTTTAAGGAGTATGGATGGAAGACATCAGACTGAAAAGCCCTTGCAACGTATGAGAAAGAATATGAGATTTGTGATCCTAAGCATATTTCTAGTTCTCAAATCTACCATTTCTGTACTGTGTGATAAGAATCAAATCAGTGCCAAAGTCAATGCCTAGCATAGAATAAAATTTCTAGGTTAAAAAAAGTGACCTTGGGTATGATAGTAAATAATAATAAGAAAGGATGACAAACCTTTTATTAGAGTTTAATTTAAACTATGTGCGGGGCACCTGAGTGGCTCAGTTGGTTAAATGGCTCAGGTCATGATCCTGTGGTCCATGAGTTTGAGCCCCGCATCAGGCTCTGTGCTAAAAGCTCAGAGCCTGGAGCCTGCTTTGGATTCTGTGTCTCCCTCTCTCTCTGCTCCTCCCCTGCTTATGCTCTGTCTCTGTCTCTCTCTCTCAAAAATAAACATTTAAAAAAGTATGTTAATATATGTATGTGACATATATATATACATATATGTGAATATGTGAATGTATGCAAATATACTAAAATGTATGTTCATGTGTGTATGTGTATATATATTACAAAGGTGGTATATCTCTTTAGACACAAGAAGGAAGGAAAATTTGCCAAACTATTCAGACTGAGATTCTGGCTAACTTTAATTTTGTGTGTGTGTGCTTCTCTGTGGCTTCAAAATTTTCTGCCTTCAACAAAGCTTTCATTTTTTTATTTTATTTATTTTAATTTTTTAATGTTTTATTTATTTTTGAGAGACAGAGAGAGAGTGAGCACATGAGTGGGGGAGGGGACAGAGACAGAGAGGGAAACAGAGAATCTGAAACAGGCTCCAGGCTCTGAGACGTCAGCACAGAGGCCTACACGGGGCTCCAACTCAAGAACTGTGAGATCATGACCTGAGCCAAAGCCAGACACTCAACCAACTGAGCCACCCAGGTGCCCCTGAGCAAAGCTTTTATAACCAGAAGAAAAATAGAAATATATACATGTGCACATATAAAAGAAAAAACATAAACACACTCACACACACATATGCACATTCACACACACACCCCTTAACTTCCATTATCCTGTTTCTTCACTTTAACAATGGTAAAAAGAATTATAAACCCTACGGTCATTTTGAAGGTTTAAATACATATATAAATACACAACACACTTCATAAAATTGTTAACATGACAACCACACATCTACTAAATGAGAATTAGGTTACCAAGAGTTGGGATTATACCTTGGGTTGTTCATCAGCCTTGGAAATCGCTGGATATTCTACAAGCTTACCAGACTGTCCTTACTTTTTTGGTTTCCTTCTTTCTCCCTTGGATCTACTCAATGAACACTATGATCTTCTTAGTCTGCTGGGACAAATTAAAATTCTGATGAGTAGTTAAAAACTTTGTAGATTTGATTTAGTTGGTAAATATTTGGGTAAAAATCAAATATTTGGTCAAAGAGCTAATACACCTACAGGTCATCTTTGAATTCATTATTTGTTCTTTCCCTTCCCTGTTAACCATATTTGACAATGATGACTGCTCTTCACTTATTCTGCATTTTTGTGGTTACCACCTGTTTTAGGTTACTGTACTCAACTCCAACTTGTGTGTGTGTGTGTGTGTGTGTGTGTGTGCACACGTGCATGCATAGGTTTCCTTCCTCACACCAACAAGCAATTCTCAGTCACCAATGAGGTGTTTGAGGATTCAACTCAATTCAGCTAAGTTCTAACATTATCTACTTGAGCATAGCATCAAATTTCACTGGTGAAGGGCTCAGGCCCCCAATTGCTGTCCACTTTGAACACCAGTGATAATCCCAGGTTGTTACCTGTGCTTCTGACAGACCGTCCACAAGTTGGAAGTTCCACCAACCACCCCACTTTGGATTTGATTAATTTCTTAGAATGATTCACATTACTCAAGAAACTCCTCTGCTCACTAGATTACTGATTTATTACAATAGATATTAATGGATGTGAGTCAACAGCTAGATGAACAGATACAGAGCACAAGGTCCAGAACAAAGGAGCTTCTGTCCTTGTGGAGTGTAGGACCCAGCATGGTGGCGTGTGGATGCATTCAGTTCCTGAACTTGGAGGCCCTTTAAACCCCTTCCTTTCTGTTTTTTTTTTTTTTTTTTATGGAGGTTTCATTACACAGGCATGATGGATCAACTCATTGGCTGTTGGTGATTGATTCAACCCTACTTCTCCCATTTCCAGAAATCAGAAGGTGGGACTGAAAATTTCAACCCTCTATTCCTGGTTGGTCCCCCTGGCGACCAGTCCTCTTCAGTTAGGTGCTTTTCAAAATAACAAGCCTAATTATGGGGGAGAGGGCAGGTATTGAAAAACAAGACACCCACTTCACCTTCATGGCCCTGACATGTTGCAAGTAGTATAACAAAAGATGCTTCCGTTGCTCTTATGGCTCAGTAAGTTCCAAAGCTTTTGGGAGCTGTGATCCAGGAATTGTGGACGAAGATGAAATACACATGAGAAGTATAATTTGGAGGGCACCTGGGTGGCTCAGTCAGTTGGGCACCCGACTTTGGCTTAGGTCATGATCTCACAGTTCATGAGTTTGAGCCCCATGTCAGGCTCTGTGTTGACAGCTCATAGCCTGAAGCCTGCTTCAGATTTGTGTCCCCCTTTCTCTATGCTCCTCCTCTACTCATGCTCTGTATTTTCTCTCTCTTTCTCTCTCTCAAAAATAAATAAACATTAAAAAAATTAAAAATATATATAATTTGGTCATCTGAATGACCGTATATACATACTTCTTATAAGTCACAATATCTCACCACCTTTTTTCTGACCCTTAAAAATGATCAGCTGGAATTCTGGGTGTTTTATGCTAAAATTACTTTTGGTCTCCCTCTTCTTCTTTCCTCAAAGTCTATCCTATTTACCAGCCTTAAACATCCTAAAGCATGACTCCTATCATGCTGTGTCCATGGTCTAGTGGCTTTCATTGCTATTAAAATAATAAAAATGGAATTAAGATATAGGTAGTCTATTTCAGAAACCCAGTAAGAAACAGAATAAGGGACTGTAATAAAATGACTTCTTTTAAAGTCTGGACAACATTAGGGAAACAATGAAGAATGTTGGGGCAAATGGGACTAACATCAAAGGAAGCTGCCCGAGCAGGAAAAGAAATTACGTTATGAAAGCCTGGTGATACCTGGAGTCCTGGAAAGCTTCTGACCATGAGCTGTTGGCACGCAAGGACACATGCCTCATGGCTGAGCAGGGAGGAAGTGGGGAATAACGTGCCATGGCTTGTACTGCGTCCCACTTTCAAATCTCCTGCCAGTGCCTTCCATTGGCCAAGTCCAACCTGGAGTCAGAGGGTGTGTGACCATAGGTGATGCAGTCCATGGAAGCCAGCTTTCATGGTCACAGAGCAAGGCAGAGAAAGGCCAATAATGGATCTAGAGGGTGGGATAGTGGAGAGTCCATATCAAATAACCGGTATATCTAGCATGTAATGTGCTAAAAAAAATTGTACGTTTTTATCTTTTTTAATTCCATCAGCATTCTTGAAAGTTATTATTATCTTTATTCTACAGTTTGGGAAACTGAGGTTCATAGTGACCAAATGAATTGTACAGATTCCAGTCCCTGAAAATTGAAAAAGCCAGGATCCAAACTAAGATGTACCTGAGTTCAAAATCTATGTTCTTCATGAATAAAACTCTACTACATTTGGCCTATTATTCAAGGGTTCAGGGGCCTTTCCAGTCTCTTACTTGAATTCACATCTTTAGCCAAACTGAATTAAAGTCAACTGAGAAGCACTATTACTTCTGATGAGGAAGTAATACTTTTTCCTTTCCAGTGATCAAAATATGTTTATATACATCTCTTCAAGCCCAACTCAAATTATTACCTTTTTTGAAACTTCCCCAGAGTGTACAAGCTAATAGGATTTCATCCTTCACCTAAACGCTTGTATTTCTTATATTTCTTATTTATTAGTGTTAAAAGATAAATTGACACATATTGAAAATTTTGAGGTTAGTTGAGCAAAAATTTATCATAACTGAGCATCATCCAATCTAGCAGATAGAAAGTATCTCCAAGGAACTATACAAAATGAGACTTTTATAGGCAGAAGGGAGCGAGAACAAGGAAATTAAACCAGGCAAAAAAGTGCGTTGGTCATTGCAGTTACCTTCCTTTAGGGAGGGGATGCAGGTTTAGAGAGATTGCCTAACAGTGCTGATTAGGTGACTTCTCACTGACTTGTTTAAAGTTCCATTTATGGGAGACCTGAGACTGTAATTAAGTCTCAGTTTAATGACATGGGGCTTTTTATAGCAACTCCTTCTTGGTTCTGTTGTCTTTTTTAACCTCTCTCTATCTAATGCTGCGCTGTAATGTTATTGATCTGATTGCTCGCCAAGAAAAAAGAAAATATAACCCACATAGGACAAATACATTGATTGTGAGAACCTATCATTAGATACCTAATAGAAGGTAGAGATGGATTTCAATCAAAGCTCTTCTTAACTGATCATAATCAGAAATGTTTTCATGATACAAGCCTAATTGTAGAGGTATTCTGGTAACATTTTACCTAGTTATTTGATACGTAAAAGGACCCAAAACATTTTTAATGACTTGTAGAAGAGTTAGGAAATTAGCATTCAGGATCACTTTCAAAGTTTGAGACCAATAGAATAACTTGAAATGAAATATGACATAATTTAGAATATGTCTCAATCCAGGATACTTTTACATTTGCCAAGCAAGAGGTATGTGAAGCTCTGCCTCTGTTTGGCTGACACTTTCTATGTCTTATTGTCTAAAAGTTGAGAATAACAGGGGCTTTATTGGGAGCTACCTGAACTGATCTCTCACCAGTTTTCCAGGCCTGAGAAGCATTTCTTGTCCCCTCTGTGATGAAGCAGCCAGGGATGTAAGGGCAAAATTCAGAATTCTTGAACATAGCAAATTCATCCCTGCATTACAGGTGAACCAACCCTTGACAATTGAAGACGTCAGTTTTCTTCCATATCCTGATTGGTCTGCTTCAGACACTTACAAGGCAAATAGACATCATTCATTCAGTTCAACAGTGAAAAACCAATTATGTGGCATTTAGAAGCTAAGATGTTACTGTTGTCCCACTTAAGTTCTGGGCATTAAAGAGTCTCTAAGTCCAAAGGTTCTTAGTCAACATACCAAAAAGATTCTAAACCAAAAATGAACTTTAAGGAGCTTTGGGAAATGCTCATTTAAAAGGTTTCATTTTTTAGTTCAGATTTACTGCACAGTATTGATGGGAAAAAATTACTTTCTCCTTCTGAACAAGTCAGTTTGACAAAATGATTTTTAAATTAAAGCCAGACACAAGATAACAAGTTTCTTCTTTTTTCAATTTTTCCTTTTATTGTCATTACAAAGCAATTAGAAAACCTCACAGACATACTGAAAAAATTAGGAGAAAGAAATAAGTAAATATGTATCTAAGGAAATTTTACATATAGCATACAACAAGTTGAGTTGTTTTAGTGAACATGGGACTTGTGGTTTTGTGGATTAATCTCTGCTTCATGCCAGTTTATCTAGGAATTAATTAACTGGTAAAAGTGATAACAGTGATGATCACAACTTCTACTTGTTAAATTTGTCTGTTGGGTTTTATACTTTGTATTAAAAGCTTATAGGTATCTTCTACTTTAATCATAACCTCTATCTACCAATTCAAGCATTATTATTCCATTGTCCATATGAAAAAAAGTGTGAGTCTCAAAAAGATTACATAGCTTGCCCAAGATTACTTATTTTTATTAAATGACAGTATTTAAACCCAGTTCTTTGTAACTACTTCCCATGCTCCTAAGTTTCATGCATACTTCCTACTGTGACTATAAATCATTGTGCTAGGTATTATGGAGAATTTAAGATATATATTATTTCAAAATATATATTTACATAAAATATAGGATATGTAATATAATTATATTCATATTATAAATGTTCATATATAAATGTATATATTGCCTTACTCTCAAATATTATGTAATGAACTTGAGTAGACAAATAAATTTGCCAAAATAAATAACTCATAAACAGAGTGTATATAGAAAGAATGGCATGTGTGGCATATCCTCCTAAATTTTATGATAGTTCACAGAAGAGCAAACTCAATATAGGCTTAAGAACCAAGATGACTCCATGAAGAAGGTAAGTTTTAAGCGGATTCTCCTGGATGCATATGTCTGGAATAGGGACAAAAGGAAGGTTTGTTCATTTTTTGTTTACGGGAGCAGAAAGCAGGAAGGGCTAGTATAGAGCATGACACAATCATGGAATCAGGAGTAAGAACAATGAAGGAAGGAGGGGGATGAGGAGTGAAGAGATGGCCTGGACACTGTGCAGTGGTAATATTGGCTATCATAAAACAGGTGTCAGATGTTCTGCTAATTGTCATATATTCATGATCTCACTTAAGTATTAAATAAGTCTGGGAGTTAGATATTAAAGGTTTGCCCATTTTTACTAATGAGGAAAATGGGGCACATAGAGATAAAAATAACCATTTAAAGTACACAATAAGTGATAAAGCAGAATAAAGCTGAAATCTTTTGACTTAGAAACTTGGATTATTTAACCATGTAATAAAAATTGTCAGGATATCTGGATAGGGATATTGTGATATTTACTTGAAGGTAGATAGTTATC
The DNA here is from genome assembly GCF_006229205.1 of Suricata suricatta. Classification (NCBI taxonomy): domain Eukaryota; kingdom Metazoa; phylum Chordata; class Mammalia; order Carnivora; family Herpestidae; genus Suricata; species Suricata suricatta. The sequence goes on from NC_043714.1 coordinate 60,693,654, forward strand.
ACTAATATTGTTTAAATCCAGTATAATATAGAGTGGAAGAAATAAAAGATATCTTTTGTTTTTTTCTATTCAGTAAACATTATTAAGGTCTTAAGTACAAGGCATTATACCAGGTACTGTAGGAAGTTCAAGAAGTTTGAAGCAGGTCCTTGGCCTAAAGGATGTTTTATTCTACTGTGGTAGGTAAGACACATGGACTAATAAAAAGCATACAAAGTAGTATATAATATGTGTCTGTGAAGAGGCAAAAACAGACAAGAAGAAAAATTAAAAAAAAAATCCAAATTAATCAGAGAAGACTTCATGGAGTGGCAGAATCAGAGATGTGTCGGATTCTTATAGGATAGAGGGATTGGAGCTTATTACACATGGATAAACAGGGAACTCAGAGATATGGAACATGCTTGATCATCTATGGTGTGATTTGACTAGTGTGTGAATGCATAGAGGGTTATAATGGCAATGAAAATGGGAAGTCTTGATGAGATCAGATGTGGAGAGTCTTCATGTCAACATAATTGTCAGACTTTACTTTGCAGACAATGGGGAGTTACTGAAGGGTAATGAGCTGGGAAAATAAACTCTACAAATAAAGAGGCATTCTGTCTTTTCAGACCTTGCCTAGAAGATATTTGCTCTTGATCAATATTTGATGAAGGAATCTATGAACTGCTATCACATAGTAAGGGCTATGTTTTAGGAAGGCAGCAGTGTATATAATGAGTTATAAAAGAGAAAGGAAACCAGTTAGAAAGCTATTGTGTTCAAACAGGAAAGCAAAACTGGGAATTTCAACTAGGATTCTGGCTGTGGGAATAGAATTCAAAAGAAAGATGAGAGTCATTATTAATGAAGCATGGTCAACAGCTGTTGACTCACAAGAGCTAATGGGGGAAAATGGAAAAGAAATCAGATATGGAACCCAAACTTTGAGCCTAATGAGAAAGTAAGACAAAAATAATTGATTGAGGAGTTGGAGTTGCTTTGTTCATATATTCAAAGAATATTTTTGAGGGGCTTCTGTGGGCCAGGAATTTTTCTTAAGACATTTGCTATGCACCAGACACAAACCAGACAAAATCCTTGTTCTCTTGAGCTTATATTGTTTAACAGGTGGGGAGAAAGTAGAATAGGAAGTATGAGCAATGACTGGATTAATTATTTAGTATATTTAAATGTTACAGAAAAATTGAGCATGGTAATGGGAATTGTGCAGTGGCAGGAACACTTGTCATTTTAAACAGGGTGGTAAGGGTAGGCGTTGGGTGGAGGTGCTATTTGAGGGACAAAGTGGTGAGGTAAGAGAGCTAGACAGCTAGACATAGAGATTTGAGAATGAGAGATACCAGAAGCCATTTGCTTTGAGGCAATAATAGATGGGGTGTGGGTGGATAAGAAAAAAAGGATATGTCTCTATCCTCTAGTGAAGACCAAATGTAGAATTTTGTAGAAATCTACATCTAAGGACTGAAAGGTGCCAGAATAGTTATGAAAGGAGAAAGCAAAAAGTTACAGTCATTTAGAGATGCATATACTATGTGATTTTATCTGATTTAAAACAGCTCCCTGCCTAAAAATTAGGAGTGGGTTCTTAAAGCTCCAGTGAAAACTTTTCAATTTCTCCTTAGGACAAAGAACTGATTGTCTTACATGATGAGCCTTCTATGAATCTGTTTTTTAAAAATCCAAGTTAGTTAACATGTAGTGTAATAATAGTTTCAGGAGTAGAATTTAGTGATTCACCACTTACATATAACATCCAGAGCCTTCCACGAATCTTTTAATACTTGTATAATAATACAAAGAAATTATAGGATGCAATTGTAGTTGTAAATATAATTTGGTCGTAGATTTTTCAAGCTTTCTCTAGTATTCCTTACACCTACCAGTACCACAATCATAAAACTTGGTACATAGAAGTGCATATCAGTTGGATGAAAATTATGCTAATCAATGTCCAATCTTTATGGAAGTATATTGATGATCAGGTTATTCAACTACTATTTATCAGAATAGACTTGAGTGATGTGATATGCCAGCCTAAACCTAAAGGATCAACCTAGTGTAGACACCATCTGCTGATTCCAGGACCTCAATGACCTTCCCAGACAGAGTAGAGTCCCCAGAAGGTCGTGAGGGTTAGTTCTCTTCCTCTGGGCTTTCAAAATCTAAAACATCAAGGCTATCTATTCTCTTTCATTAAAGTAGATTCTAAAACATCTCATACAGTCATGACAATATTTCATATTGAACCAAGCCTTTCTTGATGGAAGGGAAGTTTATTTCAAACTTTTCTTTTTGCATATTTGAGGGTGTTAGAGATTCTGACATTTAGATACATTTTGACTACAACCTTATCAGTTTGATCTCAAAAGAAACCATCATTTGCTTCTACATTGCAGTTAATGAAATGCTGCACTTTTGAGAAAGATTCATTGACAATAGACTTACATTTTATTTTTTAAAATTTGATTTTCAAGAATTACATAGTTGGAGGCATATAAACTTCAGATTTAGTTCCCCAGAATTTTTCCCTCTTGGTTCTTTGGCAGGTGAGCCAAAGATAATACCAGCAATAGAATCTGAGATGTATATTAAATGAAGAGGGGGGAAAACGCTCTTGATTTTTTTCTTGAGATTTGAGACAGTTCACCAAATGTTTTCTCTATTCAGATAAGGGAGCCAAAGGCTAAGATAGCAGCTTGTCTGGATTAGAAGGTTGATTGTTTGCACTCTTGTTGAGTTTTATTCCTTAATATAGACCAGGATGTCAGGGGTCTTCTGTGAGAGACGCTGAGGACAGCAGACACACAGGGTGGGGCCAAAGAAGACCGACCCTGAGTACATGAGGGGGCAAAGTGGGGGAAGGGATGGAAATGGAGATCAAAGAATCAAGAGCTCTTCAACCTTCCAAGGCAGAAAAGCCTTTGGCAACTCTTTGATGTCCAATTTGCCCTCTGCCCCTAATCAGGAGTGTGTCTAGGGACTTGAGTGAGGGCAGATTTGAACAGGGCCATTTTACATGTCTGTGAAGCAGATAGCATCTTTTAAGTAGCTTCTAAAAGAGTCACGCAGAAAAAAAACTTACTATAATTCCTGACCTACAGGAGCTTACACTCTAGTTCAGTAGACAAAACCTTGTAGTTTGACCAATCAACTTGGCCAGGGTTCCCTAACAAACAACAGAAATACTTGGTGGTATAATGGCTGTGATTTCTATCTGAAACCCATAGTTTACTAAGTCAGTTATTTTCTCGAATAAGAACAACCTGAACCTAGTGTTGCCCTTCAGCCTAGCAGGGTGTCTATCCTCAATCACGTTCCTGTACTGAACCTCTTTTTCTTCTCTGTGATCCATTTCTGGTGTTCTGTTTTTGCTGGTCTAGAGCAGATGCAAGTTCTATAAAATGATATGGTCATATACTTTTTTTTTGTCTCAGTAAACAAAATAATTAAGGCTTACCTACTATCTGGACAACATAGGCTTTGACAGGACAACATATTGCCAAATTTACTTAAAATTCAGAACTCTTAAAAAGACAATGCTGAGTATATACCATTGGACAATATAAAACTGATAACTAAGATTCAGGGAGCTGTTTGGTTAAAAGGCTAACAATTAATGCTCCATTTTGTAAAGTAAAAAAGGAATCTTGAAGATGTGCAGGTATGCAAATTAAACTACTAATATATGGTCTCCTTTAAATCAATGTACTTCTTCCATAAAGTTAACTTCACATTGAGCTCCCATCTAATTCACATATGGCCATGCAGAGAAGTTGAAAAGAAACTCCTTTCCTCATTTGACCCAGGTCAGCCAGCTTGAAGTTCTTTGTTCCAGCTTCCTTGATATGTACCTAGTGAGTCTTCCACCTGCTAGTACTGGAAACACCTTAGTCTCTTTTTTCATATGAACTAGTCAGTAAGGAAAAAAGAGAAAATGTACAGGAAAAAAATCATCCCAAATTACTCATAGCTTTAGAAGGCTACAGAAATTACCTTATGCAACCTAGTTGGCAAGGCATAGATATTCAATGAAGACCATGTTAGCAGGTTAAATACTGGTCTTCAAGAGAATGCTATCATTTGTCTCTGGATAAGTAACAAAACGAAGCTTTATTCTTTACAGTTAAGTAATATTAAATATCAGGACAATAAACTACATTTTGCACCCATCCTCTTTTCAAAATGTTCCCACTATGGTCTCAGTCCTTTCCTGGATCTTTAAGGAGAAGAAGCTTAACATAGAGAAAGGTCATATAAAAACACTGGTTGACTTTTCCTTGGAGTATCTCTATACAAGAAAATTCCGTGTACATAATCAAAGAAACTTTGATTTTGAAAGACAATTTGAGACATCATTGAAATGTACTTTGAAGACCATAACACTGGGTGATTCCAGTGTTCTACTAGTTTTCCGTCTTCAAAGGAAAATGCTGATACTGTCATTTGTGTATCATCAGTGAGATGTACACAGATAAAGCAGCTTATAGCTAGCCTCCTTGGTGCAGTAGGCAGCGCATCAGTCTCATAAACTGAGGGTCCTGAGTTCAAACTTCAGACAAGGCAGTTTGAAATTTTGCCTTCTTTCTCTGTCAAAAGAGAAAAAAGAAAAAAAGAATTTTCAGAATAATCTCCTATTAGTGATTTCATATTCCTCTTAGTAACTTTACTGTTTTGGACTAATGTTAGTTAATAATTGTTACAATGAAAATAAAGAAGTGTGAGCCATGTCAAAAAATAAGCCATTTGAAAGTTATGATTATGATATTATTAGATTCCAAAACTCATGTCAAATATTTCATCAAAGATGTTGTTTCAGATGTGCCTGAGTAGTTCAGTCAGTTAAGCATCTGACTCTTGATTTCTGCTCAGGTCATGCTCTCACAGTTCACTAGATCAAGCCCCACATCAGCCTCTGCACTGATAGCGAGGAGCCTGTTTGGGATTCATTCTCTCCCTCTCTCTGAGCTCCTCTCCTGCTTGCTCTTCTCCCTTAAAGTAAGTAAATAGGCTTAAAAATTTATAAAGTGCATTGCTTCAGATAGGAAATATGCCATAGATTGAGATTATAATGAACTGGACAGAAACTAAAAATAAAGTGTATGAGAGACTGATTGTAAATTGACATAGAAATATAGAGATACAGATATATAGATAAATATAATACACACACATATATTCATATATTATAATACAATAATATATAATAATAAAATATTATTATATTAAGATGTAATAATATGTAATATATATTAGAGTATCTTTGTGAGAAAAGCCTTTGGAAGGAGTACATTCTTTTTGATACCAGTAAGGGCGGTAGTGTTTAAGAAGGTAGTGATATTTTAATGGGATGCTTTGAACCTTAGGGAACATATACTGACCAAAAAAACAACTTACGTGCATGTGTGTTAATGGGTGTATAAAGGAGTGAGAGACCAAGGGACCTGATGAAGTTCAATGTGCATTCAATTCCAAACTCAGAAACTGGGCCAAGAGGCTAATATGCTTAGATATACATTAGGATTAGGATAAGCAATCGCTCTGGGGCTTTTAAGCAATGTAACAGTCTTTAAAAAGGAACATTTGGCAATCTGAAAAAATAATCAAAGGGTTGGAGAAAGCTTGCTTTTTATCCCAACACGTTCAGCCAATCACCAAGCATCCCTTTTGCCCCAATTACTGTGGATTGAAGAGAAACGAAGTGGGTTGAAGAGAAATGGAGTGTTCTGGAAAAATGTGAATGGAGTCTGAGGATAAGAAGATGAAATTAATTAATCTTTTTCTTTTTTAAGTAAGTGACTAAGACAGAGGTCCATCTCACTGTTGGTCATAGTTTGGTACATAATTAAAGAATCTTCATATTATGATACTGAATTATTAAATAGAATTAAATATTTTAAAATGTTATGTCAAAGAATATCCAAGCATCAAGACAATAGTATTATAAATGACCGATTAGAAAAAATAATCATAGTATAGAATCCTAAAATTGAACCTTGGATTTACTGTGAAAAATGGAATGTGAAGCCTGACTCTGAGGGCCAACAGAGAACAGATGCATCAAAGTCTGGGTTATATTACACTAATCTCTTAAGGGTCTTTTATCTAATCTCTCCCTGGCCATTGCTAAGTGCCAGGGATATGATTGCCACTATATAAATATTAGAGATTATCTAGACTTCTCAGGAGAAATCCATCTAAGAGACATCAAAACCAGTCTAGGCATTGTGTGTCTTTAGACTTTTCTTTTGCAGAAACAGGCAAATCAAACCATTCTTTAACAAAGAATCTATAATTTACCAACTTCTAAATATGCTCAGTTTTATTTTACCTTCCTGAGCCTGTAACAGCATTTTTGACATTAGATCTTCTAAAAGCAAAGAGCAGTGGAGAATATTGAGTTCATTAACTCCTGAGTTAAATAGTTTTGCAAACTTACCCTAATCTATAGGCCTGGTCATAAGGTAGGGAGCAGGGGTGGGGAGGCCAAGATGTCATGAAGTAGAGAAGTGAGTCCTGAGGTAAATTGTAATAGTCTATATTCCAAAATGTTCTGCCTTGAGGCAATAGACTAACAACCTCCTTCAGCACATCGTAGGCTTTGCAGTTCACCACATGGGTCTGAGAACCATCTCTGCCATGTGAGAGAGGTAAGATCCTTTCCAGGCTATGAATGACTTTGAACCTCTGAGTTTCCTTACTCTATAACATAAGGAAAATATAAACCTCACAAACTAAAAGAATTCACTTTTTTTTTGAGAGAGAGAGAGAGCGCGAGCAGGGGAGGGTCAGAGAGAGAGGGAGACACAGAATCTGAAGCAGGCTCCAGGCTCTGAGCTAGCTGTCAGCACAGAGCCTGACGCGGGGCTCAAATCCATGAACTGTGAGATCATGACCTGAGCTTAAAGCCATCCGCTTAACCGACTGAGCCACCCAGGTGCCCCAGAAATTCACTTCTATACAATGTTTGGCACAGTCGCTGGCCTCCAGCAAACACTTAGTAAAGAGCAGACATTTTGTTCCCATTGCTTGTGGCCAATAAAACAAGTAAAAGACTGAGAGAAAGTGTGGAAAGTGGATCTCTTGACAAACAGATAGTCTCTTCTATCTCTAAGGAGAATCTAGGCTGCAGGAGTGCTAAGTCAGATATATTAGGGATAATATAAAAGGCATAAGGAGCAGATTTACTTTTAGAACTTTTCCTACCACTCTGAATCCCAGCTTCCATTTCTCCTTTGTAAGACATGGGCAGATGTAGATATATGAATTTATTTTGATACAATTCTTTTATGATAAAAGGTGTTAATTCTCTTGCGATAAAATGTGCTGTATCTGTCTTCATCTTTCTGTCTTACTGTCTAACAAAATGCATGAGAAATAGTAGTTGCTTGTGTTTGATCAACCTCATTCAGACAAATGCTACCATTCATGTAGTGCTATTTCTTTGTTCAAGAATCATTAGGTATTTTGGTTTCTTGAAGTGTGCGTGTATACGTGTGCGTGTGGTTAATTATCCTTTCCCCGTAACTCAGTAGAGATTGAATTCATGCATGGGATCCCTGAAAGGCTGTGTGGTTGACCACTGCAACTTTATTTTTCTGGTTATATATATAGTAGGGCCAAAAATTGGATTGGCTTCTGTTGTCTCTCTCGAGGAGTTAACCAAGAAATTAAACTGCTTAGGAGTTGAGCCTGAGATTTTCTTATATTTAGACTGTGACTGCTCTTCCCACTAACCCATTGTACTATTTTGTTAGCACCTTGCATACACCTCTCCGTCTTCCATGCAGTTGCAAACTAGTGGATGCAGGATTATCCTACTCATTTGTTCTCAACCCATTTTAGTCAATGATCCTTGCTGCACTGCATTCCTGCTCAAGTTCCTCACATTACCATTTTTCTTCACCTAGCTTTGCCCCTCTTTCTTTTTAGCATCTCTATTGAGTAAGGAGAGCAAAGGCTCATTTTGTTGACATTTTTCTTTTATATTGTGGTCCAGAGAAACTGGAACATAAAAAGGTAATCGTAGTTATGTGCAGGAACCCATTTTTTTAATGTTTGTTTGTTATATCCAAGAAACAACAAACCAAATTCCTGTTTGGAAAGAATCATTATACACTTGTATTTTCTGAAAAATAATTTCCCAGAATTGGGGTGCTAGATCAAATGATATGCACACTTACAGTTTACAATACAGCCAGATTTATTTCCCAAAATTTACAGAAATTTCCAGACTCTTCACTACTTTTGAGAAATGGTATATGAGAGTATTGTTTCCCTTATAATCTCATGAGCACTTGGCATTAACATGATCTTACCTTTTTTGCCAATAAGAAGGACCAAACGTTTTATTTCATTGTTGCTTTTATTTTCATTTCCCTGAATATCAACTCTCCTTGTGCTATCCATTATTCTTACTAATTTGAAGAATTATTTATATCTTAAGAAGATTAACTACTTTTGTGTGCACTGCAAATATTTTCTTCCAGTCTGTAATTGTTCTTTTAATTTGATTAAGTTGCCTGTTCCTATTCAAAGTTTTTGTTGTTGTTTTATTGTTTTATGAATTCATCTGGTGTTTTATTTTTCCTTTATGTCTTTTTGTTTCCATCTTCCTTACCAAACTTCCCTTTCCTTCAAAGTTATGTACATTCCCAACATAGTCATGTATCTTATAAACCAAGTTTCCCAATGTGCAGATGAAGTATATAAAACGTTAAATACATTGGTCAAGTGTACCATGTAATGTGCCTAGACATAAATAAATAAGTTTTATAAATAAAACTTCAGGTGGTGTTCCTTGACTAGTTCTGCTCCTGTCTTGATCCCACAAGTTACTAGTATTCACAATTTCAACATTAAAAATACTTGTGGAGTTCTTTTACGTAAGACCTTATAATGACCACAAAGGATTCTTTCTGGATGACCAAACTGCACACACACAAATTTAAAACAAAACAAAACATATATAGTAAAAGTTGCTATCTATTAGCTGGTGAGCCAGATGAAGCTCACAGATGGCTTTCCTCCCCTGAAGAAATTTGTTATAAAATTTTAAAATAATTGACAATATATCTAGAAATCAGTATATTTTTCTGATTGCTCTTGGACAATCAGAATATCTGGAGAAACTGGATTTATTTTTACACAGTAACTGAGGGTTATTTGGAAATCTCAAAACTTTATCTACTAAATGAAATTCAGCAATTAAACTTACCACTTCCTCCTTTGTTGTTAACAACCGAAAGTTCATTATCTTATGTGATTGGATTCACCATAAATAAGTGGCTATTGTCATTATGAACAGCCGCCAATTCTATAAGCACTGTGAATCTGACTCCAGCTAAGAAATTGGAAGTTGTCAGTGACTTCAGAGCTGAGGTCCCCCCAGTCACCTCATGTGACTATCACAGAAGTTGCTATGCTTGAATGCAAATCAGGGGTCATAGGCAGAGCTTATCAACAGCTGTGGCAAGAGGAAGTCCATATCAGCAAGACCTGACCTGTTAAGACCACACAAGTGTGGGACCCAGACTTTGCTGATATGGTTTCCTATTATATCAAGTGTCTCATTATCTAAATATAATATAGTGCTTTTTGGTTAACAGCTACTGGAATTGATACTTCTACTTTGGGCAAACATACATAGAACACATGTGAAGACAGGAAGGAATGTAGGAAAGTGGTGGTATCTACAGTTCCTGCTCATACATACTCCCTCCTTAACTGGTTCTGGCTGTGACAGGAGTTGTGTGACCTGGCTTCCCCTCCCTTGTCTCAATTCCTTAGCTCCACCTTCCAAGTTCCTCTCAGCAGCCACAATGTCCAAGCTCAGCCCTCACTCCTGACTCACTAGGTCAGGAAGCATTTGCTACTTCTTTCATTTACTTATAGTCATTCAGAATGTCTTAGATGCCCTGAAAACTGACCATTCAATCCTGGTTGTATAATTGTATATGAGTTACTAAACATCTGTGAGCTTCCCCTTGCTCATTGGTGAAGACATCAAGAAGCCACCAACTTCCAGAGTTTTAAGGATTAAATGGGATAATCACTGTAAATATCTTATCACAAAATCTAGCACCTAGTGTTTTCCTGAAGTGGTGAGAATATTCAAATGCTGAGAGCAAGACTTAACTCCTACAGAGTTGGAAAAGAAGGTCTGTGTAGTTTAATGGGAGGGCTATGTAAATACTATATCTACCAAATTTTCTTTTCACACAAGGAATGATTTTACAAAGAAGTATCTTTTTTAAGACGTTTATTTTTGCTTATTTATTTTTGAGAGACAGAGAGAGAGGAGAGAGAAAAAGAGAGAGAGAGCAGAGGGGGAGCAAAGAGAAAAGGGGAGAAAGAATGCCAAGCAGGCTCCACTCTGTCAGTGCAGAGGCCAACACTAGGCTCACCTCCCAAACCATGAGATCATTATCTGAGCCGAAATCCATAGTCAGATGCTTAACAAACTGAGCCACCCAGGTGACCCTACAAAGAAGTATCTTGAAAGATCATCCTTTCCATGAACCACAGTTTGGAAAGTGATCACGTATTAGATAAGACATTTTCAACCTTTTATATTTTAATGGAAAAAATGCCCAGGCTGGGGTTGGAGTTTTAATTTCTTAAAATTCCTTTACAATGTATTTTGGGTAATTTAGGCTTTTTAATAATAATAATAACAAAAACAAAAATAATATGAAAACAAAAAAGTACATAGCACTTATTATATTCCAGACCTTGTGTCAAGTGCTTTACATATATTAACACACATAGATATTTCATTGGTAAAATTTGGGTAGAAATTTATATCTGCTTAAAAAATCTGCACCATAGGATGTTAGAGATGGAAGTCCACCTAGCTCAACATGCATATTTTTCTGAAGTTCATAATGCTCGTAAATGGCAGAGTGGGGACTAAGGTGCAAGGCTGTCAGCCCCTTGCACTATCGTCCTTTGCAGTTACCGGTCTCTGGTTCTGTGTCACCACCCGGTCTTTTCTCCAGAGATCTAAATATTTAAAATAGTTGCAAGAGGTCACTTTGCTCAGCTATACTTTTCTACCATGATGAGATCTTCCAAAATTCCACACCATAATTTACTGTCTTTCCAACTTAATGATTTCAAAATAAATCCTACAAACTCAAACAGAATTCAGCTGTTCAAAATTTTCCTCTACTGAAAATGTCCTCAAAAGAATTTGATTTAAGACCACGTCCTTAGAAATGTTGCGAAAGAAAAATGACAGAGCAAAGAGGCTTTATAAATATGTTTTGTTTCCTTCTAGTACTCTTTTGAACTCTTGACTCCAAGCTCCTTGAGAAAGAGGCATATTGCTGGAAATTAAAGACCTCTAATGAGACCAAATGGCAGAACAAGATTTCTCACCTCCACAGCTCTGTGCTGGAGGGACCACCAAAGTGAGATGTGATTTTAGTCTCTGAGCGAAGTATGATCTTGGCCTTTCTTCAGAGACTGTCAACAAGGGTGCTAATGACTGCCAACTGCTGTGGGAAGAAACAGGAGTCTATGCAGACCTGAGCCGAGCAGATGGCTTCGTTTCACTCAGAGCATTAAATCACCTGCTGCTGCCAGCAGCTTTCAACTACTCACATTGGAAGCCAGGTTGTACCAGTGACCCACAGGGCAAATTACCCAGCACCATGCTACTAAGCCAGGTAGTCTGGGATCACATGAACTGGTTCCCACCTCTTAGGCTGTGCATCTCTCACATTTGACTGGATTTTTCCTCTGGCCTGTGGGCTTAGCATCCTCTTTCACTATTTTGTTCCTCTTCAGGGTGGGGTCTACCACTGGAAACTGATGGTTGATCAAATGGCCCACAGTTTAGTATACTATATAAATTTAGAATATTAGCTTTCTTTGTCTCATACTAAGTTACTTACATGATGCGATATAGAGGTAGACTTATTTCATGGAGATACATATAAGTCTCTTACCTTGAATATCCACTAAAATTCACTAGAGACTTTGTGTTTGTACTCACAAGGCATCAGTGGTACCATCAAGAAAATTAATTTTTCTTAATTCAGTTAATCCCTATTGTATCTTTTGAATGAGTGTAGCAAATCGGAGAGCTCCTCACATAACCTAAACTATTTAGGAAATATATTTTGTGACTTCTATTTTAATACTCTTTGGTGTTTAAAAACTGACTATGTGGGGGAAATAAATACAACAGTTTGAAGCATTTACCCATTTCTGTGGTGTAAACAGCCCTCCCATGGGCAGTTACAGGCTACCTACATGAAATCACTAGAGGCAGAGTTGCAAAAAGATATGGGGTAGCATACCATTATACACTACTCCCACATGGAGACAGAAGAGACACATGATACTGGGAGCCTAGGTAATAATAAAATCTAGTAAAGCAACTAGGAAATGGAAGTGTAGTAATATAATATAATATAATAAAGTATTTAGCATTAACAGAAGTTATATTTTTGGTATTATTAGTATTTATTACTTTTATTAATATTCTTATGATTAATATTAATAGTATTATAAATAAAATGGATTACAAAGGTATAAACGGATAACTTTTATTTTTAGTATAATTTATTTAACTGGAAGCTTATAAAATTCCGTTGTTAGGGGGTGCCTGGGTGGCTCAGTTGGTTAAGCGACCGGCTTCGGCTCAGGTCATGGTCTCACGGTTCATGGGTTCAAGCCCCGCGTTGGGCTCTGTGCTGACAGCGTAGAGCCTGGAGCTTGTCTTTAGATTCTGTGTGTGTGTCTCTCTCTCTCTGACTCTCCCCTGCTCACACTGTCTCTCTCTCAAAAATAAATAAAACATTAAAAAAATTTTTTTAATAAAAAAAATTCTGTTGTTAATAATGACTATGTTTGATCACCAGCTCACAAAAATTCTGAAAATTTAACGACTGGCTCTTGCAAGTTGGTCTGATAGAACTCCAGAACGCCACTGCTCCTGGGGAAGAGATAGGAACCATCGTGGTAAGCTGGGAAGGGTGTAGGATTGAGAAATGACTGACTCAGGAAGTTAACAGTGGTTAAGGATGAAGGTTCAGAAGCCCAGCTGCCTGTGTCCAGTTTCTCTTGTGGCCTTCAACTTGAACAAGTAGCTTAACCTCTCTGAATTTCAGTTTCCTTTTAGTTAAACAGGGGATTACGTGGGTACCTAATTTACATGGATGTTGGGGAGTTACATAAGATAATGTTTGTGCAGTGGCAAGCATGGTTAGCAAACAGTACAACTATTATTACCAAGTTTCAGCTAGGCCAATAAGTGCTGTGTGATTATGGGTACTTTATCTCCATCATTTTTCATAGTAAAATAAGGAGTTAAAGACAAAGTGATTTATAAGTTGCCTTTTAATTCTCAAATGTGCAATGATTAAAAGCTTGAGCTTTTAAGTCAGATGGTCTAAATTCAGATTCTGGCCCTCCTTAAACAAGCTGTGCAACTTTGGACAGGTTAATTTATCTCTCTTACCCTTGACTTCTTCATCTGAAAGTCAAGAAGCAACACAAGAATTTGCTGCACCGAATTGTTTAAGGTTAAAGTGAGGTATATCCTGAAAAGGTTATAGTTCACTGTTCAGCACATGGTAGGTACTCAATAAAGCTAAGCTATTATTAAGAAATTAGTATTATTATATAATATTTTAACAGTAGTAGTATTTTAGTGTACCATATAGTATTAATAGAGCATATATTATTAATGGACTATGTAATATATATAGTCATAGTATTGGTATCATTAATATATTTATCAATATTAATATTATAGGCATTAATAATATTAGCATTACTAATAAGATGATCACAAAGGTCCTAACTTTTTTTTGTCCATGGTATGGAATATCCCTTGGAAGTAAGGGAAAGGACATGTCCCATGACATCAAAATGAATATTAATAATAAAATATATAAGCTAATGGTAGAATGAGTGCTATTATTAGGCATTTTCTAGGTGTCAACCATGGCAGTAAGTGATTCACATACAATTTAATTAACATCTTTGAATCTCAGTTTTATTATTTATGAAATGACTTTAATATCTACCATGTAGAGTTATTGAAACGTTTATAAATATTCCTAGTATTGGAACACATTCATCTCAGTTCCTGGAACAAAGTAGGCATGTAATAAATGATAGCTAGTAATCATAGTTATAATAATAAAATCGACTTTATGGGTTGTGAGAATATATTCATACTTTCTGAAAAGTGCTTATATTGCATAGTGCATTATATATACTAATTAATGGAAACTATTATACTTATATAATAAAAATAAATGATGGGCATTTACCGTTTACTATCAATTTACCTTTGAGAATGGTTTGGCGGGTCAGGATGGAGGTCTGAGAATGGTCCAGAATACAGAGCTCAGAAATGTTTTTGAAAAGAGTGGCTCTTGTGTTTTAGTCTCTTGCTCCTATGGTGGAAGAAGTGGAATGTGAGAATCTTCTAGAAGGGGAGGGTCCGGCAGGGTTCCTGCAGCTGGAAAAGGCTGAGACACTGCCAAAGTTAGGTTATGAGGTGTTACAAGTGTACAGTAGAGGTGTTGGGATAGCACTGGCAAGAGGTGGCAACGCTAATAATTACTCTTTCTGGCCCAATGTTATTAAATGAGGACAATTGGTCAGGGGAATCTGTTGAGAACTGTGAGCTTTTTGCAGTTGGCATTTGTTTATTTGCCAATACCATATCTTTTGCTGTCTTAAGACACTTTTTGCTTTTCTTGTGGTACCTCAGTGTGTACAGTCAACTGTAGCTGTGTCCAAAACATTATCAAATTGTTAATGATCCCAGTTTTCATGCCTTTTTGTTTATCCATTGCACTTCCTATGAATCATTTTAATAATTCCTTAAAATATCAGCCCCAAGTTGGTCCATATGGCCTTCTGATTTCATACTTAGTAATAACTACGAGGACATATGGTTGTAAACTGAAGTCTTTCAGGGTGCTCCAGTTCATTATTCTGTTGCCCCTTAAAGGAACAGAGTGAGCTGATCCAAAAGGCCAGATAGTAAATAAGAGTGATCTCATCCTCTCTCTCGGCTTTGACTGCCACTTCCTTGGGGAATAATTACTTAATAAACCCAGGCTTCCCCTTTCAATGGTTTTATATAACATAAGGATAGCTTTTTAGAATACAATCAGAATGAATGCCATCTGAGATCAGAGAAGCCTAAATAGATCTGGTTCTACTGAGTGGTATCAAAAAATCTGATTCTAGGTCAAACATTTTTCTAGAACAGCTAAACCTAAGTTCAAACCCAGGGTGGAGTTCTCAACCAAATCAGACATCGTGATTACATTCATAGAAATATAAGCCCTAGGGACAGACCCAGAAAGATAAATAAAATTACCATATAAGGGACACACCCGTGAGCATATGCAAGCTGGTGGACATTGAGAAATGTGATTATAAAATTTCAACAATCCTGGTGATCAAAAATGCCAAGTAGAATAATAAGGATATTCCATTTTATTCATCAAATTTGAAAGGTAAAACAGATAATGCCCAATGCTCTTGAAATTGTAGTGAGAGAGATTGTGCTTAAATATTGCATACGAGAAAGTAAACATTTGTATCATCTTTTAAAAGCCTGTTTCAAAATAGGAATCAAATGCTCAAAAAATATTTTTTTCTTTGATACAGTAATTTCTTTTTTTCTTTTTCTTTTTTTAAAGTAGTTTATTGTCAAATTGGTTTCCATACAACACCCAGTGCTCTTCCCCTCAAGTGCCCTCTTCCATCACCACCACCTCTTTTCCCCCTCCCCCTTCCCCCTCAACCCTCAGTTCATTCTCAGCATTCAATAGTCTCTCAAGTTTTGCGTCCCTCTCTCTCCCCAACTCTCTTTCCCTCTTCCCCTCCCCCTGGTCCTCCATGAGGTTTCTCCTGTTCTCCTGTTAGACCTGTGAGTGCAAACATATGGTATCTGTCCTTCTGTGCCTTATTTCACTTAGCATGGCACCCTCGAGGTCCATCGACATATTTCATTCTTTCTCATTGCCATGTAGTACTCCATTGTGTATATATACCACATCTTCTTGATCCACTCATCAGGTGATGGACATTTAGGCTCTTTCCATGTTTTGGCTATTGTTGACAGTGCTGCTATTGATACAGTAATTTCTTATCTCTGATGCTATGCTCAAGAAATGTACAGAAATGTGGGATTGTAAAATTTATAATACTGAAAAAATTGAAAAATACCTGAAAATCCACATACTTAGTAATAAAAATAATGTTTTTGAAACTGTTTTCATGGTATATAGATTACTCAGGGTGAAATGAGTGTTAGCTTTATGACTTTAGCTATATTAAAACATGTGAAGAAAATATCCAAGAATGGAGTTATTTCTAACTAGTGGGATAATGAGTCATTTTTATTTGAGTCTTTTTTAATATTCTCCATAGAATATATTATATATATTATGTAGAGTATATAATCAGAAAAAGGAAAGTAATTGTTTTAAAGGGTACTTAGTGCTCATCTGTAAAAACATCCTGAAATATATGTGGAGAGACACAAAAGAGGAAATTATGACATAAAGGGCTATAAAATATTGGAGTACGTTGGATTGGCTTTTCCAGAATTGAAATTGTTCTTTTCTCTCATTAATTGCAAAATTGCTTTTTTTAAAAATGCTTTCAGTTTCAAAGACCCAGAGAGCTCAGTTTGAGGTACATTGAGTCTAAGGGAAAAACATTTTTAACAAGAAGAAAAGATGTCATTTTTTAAAAGGGTGGTTTCAAATGAGTTTGGCACAATTGAAAATGGGTCTTTGAAATGTGTTTAGTATTTCCAGACAAGGAGGAACTGTCACCTCACATTGCTTGTGAATCATCGCACATCTGGTCCTCCTGCCCCGAGACAAGAACTGCAGCGGGAAAAAGGAAGACACTAAGGCGGATGGACATGGCTTTGCAGTCAAATCTCGGACTCCTCCCCCCTCCCTCCCTTCCTCCCTTCCTTCCTTCCTTCCCTCCCTCCCTCCCTTCCTTCCTCCCTCCCTCCCTCCCTCCCTTCCTTCCTCCCTCTCTCCCTTCTTTCTTTCATGCTTGCTACATTTGAAAAACATAGCAAATGATACTTCCCCATTCATGGGAACGTAACACTGCAGCCTGACACATTGGTCTGCAAGCCGTGTTTCTCCAGCCCTCCGTGGAGGTGGAGATGGGCTTTCTCTCACCTTAGGTGAACTCACTCAATTCACCGGCTTCATCTCAATTTCTTTGAAAGGTTCCCTGACTTATTTGAGTGCAAAAACCTAGAATTGGGCACCCTCCTTGCAGTTGAAATGTCACAATTTAGACCCGCTAAACGTTAAAGATAATGAAATAAATAAAAAGTTCAGAGCAGCAGTTTTATATCAGCTGGAAATACTGGTTTAGTTAATGGTTTCGTTGTGGGTTTTTTTTTCATTCTTGTAATTTTTTTTTTTTTTTGGGAGTAACAGTCACTCTTCTTCCTCTGACACAGACAACAGTGAAAATGATTTCTGTCTGACCTGGAAGTGTTCAGTACCACTCAGGGTAATGGTATCTGTTAGCAAAGGGAAAGGCCAAGTGAGGTGAAATGGAAAATTTATCTTCCGTTTATTTGCAATCCCACCTTCCTGTCTCCCTCCCTACTGTTGGGTGTCTCATACATAGTTTATCTTTGCCCTGCTGCATATTTACTCACTTCAGAAACAATTGTTTCCTTTTGGGGGGACTCTAAAGATGAAAGAACATAGCTTGTCTTTGAAACAAAAACAAAAACCAACATGGCTTTTAATTGTCATTTTTTCTTCTATTGTGTGCCCTGGCAAAGAGCTAGATTCTAGGAATATAAGAGAAAGGGAGGAAAATAATATGTCCATAATGTAATTTTAGTTCAGTATAAAAAATGAGTTGGAGAAAGATAAAATTGAACACAGAAAGTCCACTTGGGATTCCTTTGTAATAATCCAAGCGAAAGATGATTGTGTTCTAGACAACAGAGGTAGTATTTATCATGGATAATTTAAAAAATATTTAAAAGCAGAATCATGAGGACTTGGTAATTGATTGTAGGTGCTGGGGAAAGGAGAAAAAGACAGTCATGAAGGCTGTGAGCGTTATAACTTAAGCAACTGAAAGATTGATGGATGGCACTCATTGAAATTCAGAGAACAGATGAAAATACAGATTGTGGGGGTAGCAATATGAGTTCAGCTTTGG
Organism: Suricata suricatta; assembly: GCF_006229205.1. Taxonomy (NCBI): domain Eukaryota; kingdom Metazoa; phylum Chordata; class Mammalia; order Carnivora; family Herpestidae; genus Suricata; species Suricata suricatta. The sequence goes on from NC_043714.1 coordinate 60,711,858, forward strand.
GAATGTTGGGTATGAGATTCTGATCAGATATCCAAATGGAGATACCTAATATGAAATTGGGTATAAAGGTCTGATGCTCAGCACAGATATCTGGATTATAAACATATGGTTCAAAATATAAACATGACTGAAATCATGGAATATATGGAATCATCCAAGAAGAATATATAAATTGAGGTCCTAGGAGAGAATCCAGAGAAACTTCAAGGAAAAAGTTCATTTCAAGAAGACATTAGTGTTCAAGAGGCTGTTGATAGTTTTGTCAAACTCAGTCTCAGTGGTACAATGGAAATAGGACCCAGATGGCAGGATTTGAGAACCAAATAGCCCAATACACTATAGAATCTCCATCAGTTGACTCATGTGTGGTTTTTGGACAGATTTAATTATGATAAGTGAAATACTCTAAGTTGTTTGGAGAGAAGGTGGCAAATGCCATTTTTACTTGACAACAAAAGTATCCTTGTCTTCTTTTCAGTTGCTGTTTTTAAAAATTAAGTCATTTGGGGGCACTTGGGGCTAAGTCGGTTGAGCATTCAACTCTTGATTTCAGCTCAGGTCATGATCCCAGAGTTGTGGGATCAAGACCCACATTGGGCTCTGCACTGAGCATGGAGCCTGCCTGGGATTCTCTCTCTCTCTCTCTCTCTCTCTCTCCATCTCTCACCTTCTACCCCTCTCTCCCAATGTCCCTCTTCCCTGCTCACTGTCTCGCTCTCTCAAAAAAAATTAAGTCATTTTAATTCTTTGACTATTTCTGATAATACAGCCTGGTGAGGGGAACAGACTAGTTAATTAAGAATTTTACTGTGCTTCTCAGTGTGGGCATTTGCTAAATTTCACATTGTATAAAATAATTTGTTTCTGGGCCTGTGAGTAGGAGAGAAAGGAAAATAAATAGTTATTTCTTTCTACTGGGGATGAGATAAATGGTGTCCTCTAACTGAAATAAAATATTTAATTCTAAAATATTTAATTCTAAAATACAATGAATAACATTCAGTTTACTCTGACAGAATAAATATATTTGGTCACTGGCGATTGACAAAGATTGATAAAACAAAACACACAAATTGATTCTCACTGATAAACCGTAAAGAACATAGTGCTTCTTATAGAATAAATAATATTAGGTGGTTGTTTGTTCTTCTTTGAATAGCAAATATTAACATAATATGCTTGAAGTAAATGACAGTATTTAGTTTTCCAAAGATGGCGTGGGAATATGTCATTAAATGGAGAGTATGGCCAGCTGTTTCCTCAGGATACAAATATCCCAGAAGTAATTTAAAAATGCTTCTACTTTTGCACAGGAAGATTTTGGAGGCAAGCTTATTTTATGATTACTTTTGAAATTTCATGGATATTGAAAGCGTTCCAAGATTGGCTGTAAGTTTTCAAAGAAGAACATTTGCATTCCTTATTGAATTTAGAATATGTCACTCTTCAAAATACTGGTTGGTGATTCAGAAAGGGCACATAGTCCCCCTTCTTTGCTTATACAATGGCTTTTATCCAAAACAGCTCAAAGTTCTTCATACAAATTAATTCACAGCCCAATTCTTTTAATATTCTGAATGAAGATTAATGAGACTCCTATTCCACATATGGTAACATGGAGTTTCTGGAAACCTTGGATGAAGTGAATGAGACAGGACAGAGCTGCCAGCGAGGTTGCAGATGCGCCAAGAATAGCACACAAGATTTCTACTTAACTGTTTTAACCACCAGACACACGGATAATCATAGATATTAAATAATTAAAACAACAGTCTAAAACATGGTCTACAATGAAAAGTGTTTTACTCCAAGTCTGCCTGTGTGTGAATTTGGACAAATCTCTTGATTTTGATGGCCTTGGTGGTCTCATTTCCCTCTCTGGGGTAAATTGCTCTCTAAGAGTTCTTCTAGAATTGATATTCTAATTCTCTGCAGACCTTACTCTGGAAAAGAGGTCTTGCCTGAAAATAGAATGGTTGAAAATATTTGTGGAAACAGAGGTATGGGATGTTCTGGCACATCTCTTCATTCTCCTTAGCAATATTTACTGAATTCTGCCTCAGAACAACTTCTTGCTCCTTTTATATTACTATTTCCATCACTCCTTTCTGACAAGGTCAGTTACAAATAAAATCAGCTATGATACCCTCTAGATCATTTCATAATTAGCTTCCCTCTCTATCCTTTTCTCCAGGGATAAACTATACAGGTAAATAAAAGCAGGGTGGTTAAAAAGACAAGTTCTGGAATAAGGAGGAATAAATCACAGCTCTGCAATTTAATTGGTATGTGACTTTGGAGAAAATATTGAATCAATCCAAGTTCCAGTTTCTTCATCTCTGAGATGGGGAAGACAACATACCACTAAGAGTTTTGTGGGGACTAAATGAATATAAAGTAATAGCATACCTGGTATATTGTAAATAGCCTTTCTTCTCCATCTTTTTTCTTTTTCTTTTTTAAAGTTTATTTATTTATTTTGAGAAAGTGAGAGTTCGGGGGTGCAAGAGAGAGAGGGAGAGAGAGAGAATCCCAAGCAGGATCCACATTGCCCAATGCAGAGCTCAAACTCACAAACTCGAGATCAATGACCTGAGCCAAAATCAAGAGTCAGATGCTTAACCAACTGAGCCACCCAGGCTTCCCTTTTCTTTCTTTTTGATAGATACTTACCCAGACCTCATTGCATGCTATCCTTTGTTATCACAAGCTAGAAGTCTAGGAATTTCATTTCCCAGAATCCATTGCCAATAGTATACTGATTTAAATCCTTTAATGAGATGCATTTATGTGAGATTTCAAAGGCAGAAAATAGAAATTAATATAACTCCTTTCCCAGAGACAGGTGCATTAGCTTTGGTAATAGACAAAAAATGAGGTTTAGCCAATGGCTTTAATAAGTACCCCTAAGAATTACCATTTTAGTGCCATAAGAAGATGAGATCTTTGGCAGTGGCCTCCAGCAATTTCAAAAATATCCTAATTTCTTGTAGGAAAACAGTAGTTTCACCTAAATTTCACTTCTTCATCTTTCATTGGTTTTGTAAACACTTAAGTTTCTAAATTAAATGCCTTCCACTTTGACTGGTTTCCATTTTCTCATTTAATTTCTGACTAAATTCTATCAGAGATTATTGAGTAAGAAGAATAGGAAAAAATAATAGTAATAGTAATATCTATTAACATTTAGATCTTTACTCAAATGATCTTTTTAGTGAGTGCTTCCTGACTATCTAAAATTTCAACCTTGTTCCCATTTCTCTGCTCTTTGTAAATTTCCTTGGCATTTTTTTTCACTTAAAAAAATAAGAGTGATCTTATTTATTTTGTTTGTTGTATTTTCTTTCTGGAAAATTGTTTGTTGTATTTTCTTTCTGGAAAATTCAATAAATACTTGTTGAATTAATGAATGAAATGTTTATTACATACCAGATTTTCTTCTAAGTGCTATATGTATATTATCTTACTTCATCTTTCTAAATAAATCAGTCCGATGACTATTATTATGATGCTCAATTTATAAGAGCTAAGACACAGCCACAAAAGTGCTGGAGCAAAGGTATGAACTCAGACTGACTCCCAAGCCTATGTTGTTAACCACAATTCCATGTTGAGTGAATACCTGCTCTTTCTCTGGTTTAGGCCTAAGCATTTGGTATTGTCTTGGAGTTCCACAAGGAAACCATGTGCTGTGTATATTTATTCTGCTTATAAAATGAGAAAATTGAGCCTTATGGAAGTTAAGCAGTTTTTACAAGGTGATATAGCAACTTAACGGCACAGCTCAAATCCTCCTGGGTCTGTCTCAGGACTAGGCATCTCACCAAACTAGGAAACATTTTCAACGATCATCAGAAGCTCTCTTCTTGAATTCAGATAGAACACATAAAGAAAAGTTATGTTATACATACTGCCCATGAGTAAAACCAGAGAAATAGCTTTAAATCTGCATATACTTTTATTAGAACAGACACATTTTAGTACAAGGGAGGTCTTCTTGTCAGATGTTAATATAATCTTGGTTATAGCATATTATTTTCATTAAGCAGTAACTGTTTCCAGGGTGTGAGCCTATTTAGCTTATAATAGGACACAGTGTAAATACCATGCCCCCAATTCCAAAGCTCAGCAAAAACAAAACAGCTGTCTAATATGAGGTATTTTTATAGGCTGAATGAACAGCTCACAGTGTTATGGAAAGGCCAATTTTATGAAACCACACTTTAAAAAGCAACTTGGGCCAGGCCTATTCTCCTTTCCTTTGTTAGGCCAAAGAAGACGGATTAAGATGCAGACAGCAGTATCTTTTAGAAAGTCTCTGGTTATGGATGTGTCCTTGGAAGAGACCCTGCCATCCGTTCAGTAATCATATAAACATAGGAGAGAGAGTTTAGCAAAACAGAAGGTTGAGATGCTTGAAACAGACACTGCAATTTCTATTGTAGGGGGAGGGGAATCTTATTGTCCAAAGAAATAACTGCAGATGGATATTCTTTATTGACTGGAGTCACCCATTTGCATGCAAGAGGAGGATGTGATTTGGAAATGAGCTGTCCTTTCTCTCCACTGTTCCATCTCCTCCCAAGATTCCCACACTTCCAGTCTTTAGAATATGCTAACTTGGAACTTGAGGATAAGAAAAAAAATTGTATTCATTAAATGCACATATACCTCATTCTTCACTTTCGTAGACCTAATCTGATACAGTAGGATTTTAGTTCATCTTTATTTCTGCCATTCTGCCGGGGTCATGTTTTTAGCCTGACAATTATTTCAGTTGTGGGGATAAAAGATCTTTAGTATACAAGAAAACATTTTTTCCCTTTGTGTAGTAATACTGTTATTGAATGTGGTCATGTCTTTGAAAGTATTTATGAAATAGAAAGTTGAAGTAATTAGGAAAATAAAATATAGTTTAGTATCTGCATGTGTAGAAAGAATCCCAGCCTGAGAATCAGCAGACCTAAATCCTGACCTTGGTTGTTCCACTAATTAAGAGTATAACCTCAGATCATTCACTTAACCTTTCTGATCTTCAGAGTCCTTTTCTACAAAAGATGGAGACTCTCAAGTCCTGAAAGTATATTACTTTATCTTTTCACAAAAGAGAACACACAAAGAAAAAAAAAATCAAGATATAGACAAATTAAAAAGCTTATCTAACAAGTCAGAATTTTATATGTCACCAGAACATTTTGTTTTTTTCATTCATTCCACGTCACTGAGGACAACATGAAGCCAAAGATAGGATAGTTTATCTAACCTAGTAAATATTAATAATAATAATATCTGAGTTTAATTTTAAGGACAGCCTAGTAAAATCAGATGAGTTTGGGGTTTTGTAGTCTTTGTGTTCTTATTTATAGCTATAGGCAGGCTTCCTGATTTATGGCCCATATATTTGCCCCTGGGAATTGAGAGCTAGAATCTTTATTTGTTCTTACAAAGGACTAGCCGTCATAATGATGGGATGGAACTTAACAGAACAGGGCAAAGTGGTTTATAAGACATTCCCCCACTGGAATGAAGTATTAACTAAAGCCCTGGAATTATATTAAATTTTTTAAGTCGGTAAAACCATTCAAATCAACTGTATTTATAGGATACAATTGTTTGGCAAACCAAGCCTTAAGAAGCAAAAGACCTATCCCTGACATGGTGAGCTGTGACTTGTCTGTTCCTTAGCTCTTCAGCTACATCCAAAAAACATGACAGCTTTGAGCTCAGGAAACTATCTAAAGGGATAGATGGCAATTAAAACAAGCACTGTATGTACTACAATTTTTGTAAATTGGCCTTTGTGAATTTGTCAAATAGTTTGGAGAAATGTAAGTGGTGCGTGATGCTAACATGCCTTCTCATACTTTGGCATTAAGAATTGTCCATGGTTCCCAACTGGTGATAATGACAGGGTGTGTTTGCACAATTTAGACTTTGGTTGAATACTTTCTTTGGAGGGAAACTTTGGGCAGTTTCCCTGGTTTTATTTTTTTTAATCACTAAAATATGCTTTTGACTTGAGGTAAATTAATTTGTGTTATTGTGCCACAATTAAATGTGTCCAGCTTGACAATTATTTTCCTTCTCTTTGAAAAAAGCATTTCTGTTTGTTTATTCTTTCTTTGTGGCTCAGGGGAAACCCAATCCACTTTGGAAGAAGGCTTTTTAAAACATGGATGTAATTTGGTGACGAGATGGATTCACATTATTCCCATGACCTTTCCTACTTTCACTGACTCCTTTGTGCATACATTTTATCAGAGGTGAAAATGTAAAACAATATAGTCAGTTATGGGTTAGGGGTCTCAAAATTACCTACACTAAGTACTCTTTTAAAATCCAGACTGGCAACATGAAAGAAAATATGCTGATTTAAGGGTTGCTAAAATGTACCAACATCATACAGCCATACAAAATTATGATAATCCTTGTAAAGGAGTCAATTAGAGTAATTGTTTAGGAACATATATTTTTGTTTGTTGCACATCTTTAACTTATTTACTTAATTATTTATATTTTTATTATTTTAATATAATTTATTGTCAATTTGGCTAACATCCAGCGTATACAGTGTGCACTTGGCTTCGGGGATAGATTCCTGTGATTCATCGCTTACCTACACCACCCAGTGCTCCTCCCAACAAGTGCCCTCCTCAGTGTCCATCACCCATTTTTCCTTGCTCCCCTGCCCCCCATCAACCCTTAGTTTGTTCTCCATATTTAAGAGTCTCTTATGTTTTGCCTCCCTCGTTGTTTGAAACTATTTTTCCCTTTCCCTTCCCCCATGGTCTTCTGTTAAATTTCTCAAGTTCCACATATGAGTGAAAACATATGATATCTGTCTTAGTCTGACTAATTTATTTCACTTAGCACAATGCCTCCAGTTCTATCCATGTTGTTGCTAATGGCAAGATTTCATTCCTTCTCATTGTCAAGTAGTAGTATTCCACTGTATATATAAACCACATCTTCTTTATCCATTTAACAGTCCATGGGCACTTGGGCTCTTTCCATAATTTGGATATTGTCAAAAGCACTGCCATAAACATTGGGGTGCATGTGCCCCTATGCATCAGCACTCCTGTATCCTTTACTAGGATAAATTCCTAGTAGTGTTATTGCTGGGTTGTAGGGTAGTTCTGTTTTTAACTTTTTGAGGAACCTCCTTACTGTTTTCCAGAGCACTCAAAAAGCGTTATAACTTTACCTGCATTTGTTTTATTTTTATATTGTCAGAATAGCTTTGCTTATGCCAAAACATGCAGGAGGACTAACTCAAGGAATTAATAACTGAGATGCAATCAGGTTGCTCTTAGCTTTTGTAGCTTTATGGAAGAACACAATGGGAAGTGGGAGAGAGCGTCTCCGAATAGAGACTCCAGTGGGTTAACCATCGTACATTTTTTGTTCAATCACTGATTTTAATTTTAATTCATACAATGAACTGATTTAACGCCCACAACATCTGAATTCCTCATGGACAAGTAACCTCAGGCCACTTTATTTCTAGATTGAAGTCACAGGGTCTTCTTTTTAATCCGTTTATTTAAGTTCAAATCAGTTAACGTACAGTGTAGTATTGGTTTCTGGAGTAGAACCCAATGATTCATCATTTACATGTAACACCCAGTGCTCATCCCAACAAGTGCCCTCCTTAATCCCCAACATTCATTTAGTCCATCCAGCTGCCCGTCTTCCTTCCAGCAACCCTCAGTTGGTTCTCTGTATTTAAGGGTCTCTTATGGTTTGCCTTCCTCTCATTTTTTATCTTAGTTTTCCTTCCCTTTCCTTATGTTCATCTCTTTTGTTTCCTAAATTCCACATATGACTGAAATCATATGGTATTTGTCTTTCTCTGACTTGTTTTGTTTAGCATAATAGACTTTAGTTCCATCCATGTTGTTGCAAATGGCAAGATTTCATATTTTTTGATTGTCGTTAATATTCCAATGTGTGTACATACACATGCACATACATACACATTGGAATACTATTGGCAATCAAAAAAATATATAAATATATATATTTATATATATACCACGTCTCCTTTATCTGTTCATCACTCAATGAATATGTGGACTTTTTCCATAATTCGGCTACCATTGATGGTGCTGCTATAAACATTGGGGTGCATGTGCCTCTTTGAATCAGCATGTTTATATCCTTTGGATAAAGTTATCTTTTGGATAAATAAATAGAAGTGTAATTTCTGGGTCTTTATATAACATATTTCCTTCTACAAATGCTTTTCTGGGCCTATCTCTGCCACTAAATAGTAGACCTCAAATTTTATCTCTACACCTTCTCAGTAGCAGTTTTATCATAGAGAAAGAGCAGGCTAGGAGTAGCAGACTAATTCATTCTAACATTTTTTTCAACAACTCTTTTTATTCTTCAGATGAAATCTTATGTGGAAGCCTGATGAGAAAAGTTAAATATTTTAAGTAACATTTTTTTAAAGACACAGTGGCTCCCTAGCAGGTGGTAAGGGGGAGCTGAAACCAAGACTCTGGATAAACCAGTTAAAAACAAAAAAAAAAGAAACCTTAGCAGAAATGTTCTCTAAGGTTTTGACTATAAACCTTATAAACTATGTTTAAATGCTGCAGCAGATACTATGTGGGAGAACATAGATATCATTTAGTGTAGCCTGTAACCCATATGCTTCTAGAACGCCCAATCCAGAGATCATCAATGAATGTGCTAATCAGGGATGAACTAGAACTGGATCCTGGACCTCAGGAAGTTTATCCTCCAAAAGTGGTGACTTTGTTTTGCAACTCGTATTTGGGTCAATCTCTGCCACTTTGATAATTAATATACTGGATGTCAGAAATGGGTCATTTAATGGTGAAAGTAGCAGATTGTTGACAAGAATGATTAATGTCAAAAATGAGTCCTTATTACAAAAATGTAAATATTCAATGTGTGTGCATTGGCTAAAATATTTAGGAGACTTCCCACACATGTATGAACAAAAAGAACTCTAGAGAGTTTGTAGCCTACACCCTTGGAAAAGATGTCCTAATCTAAATCCCTGAAGATTACTGTGTCCAGCCTTGGATTCTGGAGGATTCTGGTTGTTTGATTCAGTTGTAATGGTGACAATCCTGGCTCAGGAATGTTGTTATGTCTGCTTCTAGAATACTGCTCTGTCTTCCTCAAGTAAATTTTCTTGCAATATGTGAAAACAGTATCTAAAAGGACAGTAAGCTGAGACTTCCTCAAGCCAATGGAACAGGTTGCCTAAATGGTTTTATTGTGGCTCCCTTCTTTTTTAATTTTTTAATTTATTTTTGAGAGACATAGAGAGACAGCGTGAGCAAGGGAGGATCAGAGAGAGAGGGAGACATAATCCGAAGCAGGCTCCAGGCTCTGAGCTGTCAGCACAGAGCCCAATGCGGGGATCGAACCCACGAACCGTGAGATCATGACCTGAGCTGAAGCTGGACGCTTGACCGATTGAGCCACTCAGGCGCCCCTGGTTTTGGCTTCCTAAGCGTTTTTTTTTGCGTGTGTGTTGTTTGTATGTATGGCTGAATGTAGATTGAGACCCCATTTCATTATAACTAGCCGCGAGGTTACAGGTGAAGTAGGTACCTCTGACTCAACTCAAACTTCGCTGTGGCTCACTAGCAGAGACCAAGTTTTCCTTCACAACCAAGTTGGCTCAACTCCGCTCACCATGGTCACTTATGGCTTGAAACTTCTTTGCTTCAAAGAACAAGAGCATAATTGGAAAATATTTATACACCCTCTCAAATGCTGTTATTTAACTTTGACCCTGATTTAATTATCTGTGCCTGTGATTTTCCTGAAATAACTTGTTTTGGTTCCAAGCAAACTTTCAGAATCTGTAGACAACTACTTCTGAAGCACTTAATAGATACTATTTATTCTAGAAGAAAATATACATGATATTTTTCTTTAATAGCTTTAATATTTAATTGGTGAGATCAGATATTTATGTAGAAAAAGTACTTATAAAACATGAGGAGGTATATAGTGAATGAAAAAAATGATAAGAAAATAAATACAATAATAATTCAAAGAGAGAGAGAAATCTGTGACAATTTTGACCAAGGAAGATATGAGTATTGAAGCAGTTCTATCACATGCTGGAGATTTAGACAGGGTTTAATATAGGCAGGAAATTACTCTAAGAGCCTTTGGGAACAAAGACAGGTTAGACTGAACTCACGAATTCCTCTGAAATGCAAGCAAAAGAACTCAGATTCTAAAGTATTTTGGGTATATTTCTCTTCAGTAGATCCTTTTCGTTCTGGGAGGGATGCAACCTAAGACTTCCTGTGGGCACAGAAAGCTGGCTCCAGCTGCGTGTTCCTGGAAGGGCACTAGGCTTCTGTGAGATTTAGTAAACGAGGAAGGTGAGCCTTCACACCACAAGAGCCAGCAGGAAGTTTGGCCCCTTCTCTCACTTTTAAGGTCCTTGCTAGGAAATAACTTTTGGTCATTTGCCCAGAACAAAGTAAATGCTGAAATCATGAAATCAACCTGGCCAGTGATTTCCCAAGATAGGAAGCCAGCGCTGAAGTTAATGAAGGGTCAGAGGGCGGAACTCAAAGACATCCTCCCCTGACAGACTGACCTTGAAATTTCAAATGTTTGTGAAGCTTGCCTATCTCTCCTCCCTGTAACCCATCTCCTTCTTCCACCTCTCCCTAATCTCTGTTTTCCTATGTCATTAATCAGAAAAGTCTGGTTTCACCTGAAGTAGATGGGCAGGGTTGTAAATTCTTCCACGTTGCAATCAAACATGCAACATGTTATTTCTCTATAGCTAGTTTGCTCTCCTTTGGGAGCCCACATCTTAATAAGTTGATGACTTGAAGCCATACATTTATTCCAGGTGGATTTATTTCAGCTGGGTATTCTCACTGAGATGTAAAAATATAAACTATTTTTCTGCTAGGGTGGCTTAGGTAATACACAATATATCAGAGTTCTAGGGCTTCCTCTCTTTCTCTCCAAGAAAACAGCTGAGGTTATGAAAGGAGGGTAATTTACACCCTACTTCACACAGTTGTGTTAGTTGGAATCTTTGGGAAGCAGATGCTGAAATAATAGGAGTTCAAGGGGGTTATTTGGAGACAAAGCCTGTGGAAACCAAAAGGGGTTGGAAACAAGACTGACCAGGGAGAGCTTTCAGGCTGCAGATGTGGTACCTGTGAACGGACAGAAGCTGGACTGGGTAGGAAGACTACATGCAGATATGACAGAATCCCTGCCAATCCAACAGCAAGCTCTCAAAGAGAGTTCACTTTTAGGGGGTCTGATGCTGGGCAGAAATAGCCAGGCCCCAGGACCCTTGCTATATTCAGTCATTACAAGGGGCTACCCAGGAAGAGAGTGCTCTTGTCTCAAAAGGCAGATGATTCTAAAGTCCTTAAGGAAGCTGTCAGCTGACTACCAGCTCTGCAACTAACTAGAGAGTTCTAGGTTGAGCTGAGATCTGAGGGGGCACACTTCCATCCTACCGCAAGTTCTTTGGATTTTGGGGTTTTTCTTTGTCCTGACAGATGATCCTGTCAAGGGGCAACTGATGCCATTTCTAGGAAGTGTGTGTCTCTCTTCTAATGAGGCTGCCATAACTTGGGGTCTTTTCTTCTCCACCTTGATCAGGACTTATCAATCTTCCCTGGAAACTTGGCCACACCTTGACTTTCAGTATGACATGACATGGTCTGGCAAGATCCCCAGAGAGCTCTTAAATATCTTTCCCATGCCTTCATGGAGGGGAGCCCAAGGAAATCGCTGAATACATTATACATAAAAGCTTGCAGCCACCAAGTTGCCATGTAAGACACTGAATGTAAGACATGTAGAACATGAATTTGAACTTTTTTAATGCAAGCCTGCCCCGAGTATTGCACAGGACAATTATATCAAAACAAACAAACTCAAACTAACAAACAAAAATTCATTCATTGATGCAGAAGTCAATGTAACCTGGGGCCCTGTATTTTTATTTGCTAAATCAGCCAACCTTGGCGAGTGCCTCTGCATATTTAAGCTCAGATTCTCCCCTTGGGTAATCACAGTGAATCATCCTACCTGGTGCACCACTCCAAGTTGCTGAGAGAATAGCTTCCCAGGAACTAGGCTTCCAATGTCCAAAAAAATGTTGAGCTAAAGCTCTTCCCCTCTTGGCACCACTGCTAACTTATCTACCCTCCTTTCGCTCTGTCAGATTTTGGTCTGCACGAGGGAGCTTGGGAGTCACTTCTCATCACCTGAAACCCTTTGTTCTCCTCTCCTACTTCATACCATGTATTTGGATTAGAAAGGGTGGGTTTTGGGCTCTCTGTTTCCTATTTTTCATAATCTACTTCTGGCTATACCCAGCACTGTAATGCGGTGAGTGAGCCTGCCTGTTGCTAGATTCAAAAGAAATTTAAAGAAGTATTAGAGAATCCTTTCTTGCTCAACAAAGTCCAGTAACTATTACTTCGTCATGCTAAAGAGATGAAGACTATCAGCATTCATTCACTTATTCACTGAGTAAATATTTATTAGGTACATTCTGTGTGCTAAGCACTCTTCTACTAAGACAGAGCAGTAGGCAAAAAAAATGAAGTTACTCTTTTCATGTAGCTTAGAGTCTAGAGAGTTTAAAACTCAAAGCTGATAAAGGAAGCTTTGATCCAGGCAGTACCTTCCCTCCCCTTTCCTCATGTAATTAGCCTCATGGTTCCACTTTGGTGGTAGATTACAAGAAAATAGAACATCATGCGGCGCAGGCCTTGGGGCATAAAATATAGAGATTTGATGTTTGGGAAAATATGTGAGTTTCAAAGAAATAAAGTCTCTATATGGGTGTCACCAAATCCTTTGTCTGTCAATAACAAACCTAAGATATTATTTTAAAAGGGAGGGATTTTTTTAAGTAGGAATAGGAAAGAATTAAGAATATTGAATGAAGCAGAGAGGATCCATATACTTGATGGCCATAAAGCCTTCAATAATTATATTAGATGCCACTACATGTCACCAGAACCCTAGTACACTTTTTAGTGTTTGTATTTAGCTTTGACTCAGTTATCAATTGCTTTATACAACTATTTGTTGGTCACCTACTATGTGCTAAGGACAGTGCAAGGCCCTGGTGATATAATGATGTATGAAGCATGCTCTCTACCCTCAAAAAGTTCAAGTAATGAAAAGGAAGACCGGCAAAATTACCAAAATAATAAGAAATATAATGGAAATAGGGAACAAAGCCACTTAGTAGCACTGTTTGCTTAGTGAATTCAGAGCGATCTCCATAGAGGTAGTGATGCACATGTTCCAATGTAAGCTCAAAGCAGTTTTCTAGCTGACAGACCCAAGAGTGAATGGCATTCTAAACAGAAGGTTTAGACTTTCTATTGACATAGGGAGCTGTAAGTAGTTCTGTAATCACAAAGAAGTTACGTGAGGGCTTCGTGTATAAAAAAGAAGGTAAGCCACTTAAAGAGCTTAGAGTTTCTATAAGCACTAGATAGCCAAACACAAACTTTGAGCAGGAAGGTAATATGGACAGATATTTTAGAAAGAACACTCAAGCAATTGAGTACTTCAGTTCTTCTCGGACTTCACTGGGCATCTCAGTCACCTAGAGAGCTGGTTAAAACCTAGATGGCTGAACCCCCACCTCCAGGGTTTCTGATGTAACACGTTTAGGGCGGGACCCACAATCTGTACTTGTAACAAGTTCCCAGGTGATGCTAAAACTGCACATCTCGGTACCTCCAGAACTCCAGGATGGAGCCAGGCAGGACCAAAGGAGGGGCTGTAATTAATGCCATGTCTCTCTCTCTGTTTTGTTCTTTCATCCTTTCTTAAGTTTATTTAATGTTTATTTACAAAGAGCGGGAGACACAGAATCTGAAGCAGGCTCCAGGCTCTCAGCTGTCAGCACAGAGCCCGAGGCGGGGCTCAAACCCACAAACCACAAGATCATCATGACCTGAGCTGAAGCTGGATGCTTAAACCGACCGAGCCACCCAGGCTCCCTACCGTGTCTCTTTCTTACAGAAAGTTTTTACTCAGTCTTCTAATGACCTTTGAAAAAAAGCGAATCTTTGCTATGTCCCATCAGTGAATGGTCTCTAGGTTGTAGTCCACTTTCCACATAAATGCATTATCTGCATTCTTAGGAGACAGGAAAAAAAAACCTGGGCAAATAAGGAAAATTATACTGTGGTTCAAAATAACTTTTTTTTAAGTAAGGCCTCTTCCGTTTTCCTTTCTGTAGCTATGGAGCAATGTCGGGCCTGAGCTCTCTCAGGAGGGACAGCAGTGTGTACAATGGCTTTGGAGCCAGACAAATTTCTGTTCATATGAAACTCTGAGCGGGTCCCTAATCTGCCTCAGGAACTGTAACGGGAACCCTGGCCTCTCAAACTTCGCGGAGCAGTAAATGAGATCACATAAATTCAGTGCAGATACAAATTAGGCAAGCAGATTATAATAACTGCCCGTGTGCGCGTGTGCATGTGTGTGCGTACATATGTTCATGTACATGTGCATGTATACAAGCGTGTGTGTGTGTGTGTGTGTGTGTGTGTGTGTGTGTGTATACATGTACTGGAGGAAAAGATAGAGTCAAGTCAGCAGAACTAGAGGCAGGGTCATAATTAGATGTAATTACTCTTTTTTATCAATAATTTTTACCCCATCTCCCCCAAAAACTTTTAAAAAGTTAATCTCTGCTGTCAGTGAAAGTTCTTTAGATTATAGTTCTTTTTCCAAAGAAATGCATCATCTACATTCTTAGAGGTAAGGAAAATATATGAAAAAACACACGTAAGCGCATATGCATATATATGCATGCGTGTGTGTTTATTTTTTGTTTTCTTTCCTGTTGGTACTATAAGGAGTAAACACTTATGGGGGGGAAGAGGCAGCAGGGGTAAATTTTTTATTTTTCCCCCCACGTTCCCCGTGAATTCCCTACGTGTTTTGACTTACCTCTTGGCTTTCTTGGGGTTAACTGCGCTTAAACCATGAAGTCAGAAAGTGATGTCAGCCCCACCCCCCACACACACAGCAGCCCCCTGCGCGCGCACGCGCGCGCGCACACACACACACACACACACACACACACACACACACGGTGCCTGGGCTCTCTTCTGTCCAGGGAACCTCGAAGACTCTTTGTTCTAGGTGGGTGGGCTTCTGGGAGGTCATTAAAGCCTTAATGACCTTTGCTTTCAGAGGACAGTATGCCTTGCCTCGTTGTCAGGTCAGGACACTGGCTCCCTTACCTCCCATCTGCGAAGAGAGTCCTGGTTGTGTGAGCCCAGAGTGCTAGGCTGCTCCTCACATTACTCCAAAGGGAAAGAATGACGAAAACCACTTGCACACGATGCAGCTCAGCCCTGAGAGTCTGGCTCTTGCCAAGGACGTACCCCACACAAACGCTTACTGAGCTTCTTAATTTTCCCATTCAGAACGTGACATGCAAGCCACAGTCAGATTTCTTGATTGCTTCTGGATGTCATTAGTTGAGTCATTTTTTAAAATTAAATATTTTTTTAGTTTTTAACTTTTTTAATGTTTTATTTATTTTTGAGAGAGAGAGAGAGAGAGAGAGCGAGCAGGGGAGGGTCAGAGAGAGAGGGAGACACAGAATCTGAAACAGACACCAGGCTCTGAGCTGTCAGCACAGAGCCCGATGCGGGGCTGGAACTCACAAACTGTGAGATCATGATCTGTGCCGAAGTCAGACGCTTAATTGACTGAGCCACCCAGGCACCCCAGTTGAGTCGTTTTTAATCAGATAATGTCATGCATGTTTCTATAAGTGACTCTGCCATCGCAGAACTGGTTAAACACTGTACAGCAGGAGTCAGCCAATTATCTAAGGCAGCTGTGACGTGGTAGAAAGAATACGGGAATTGTATTTCTCAGAAGCTGGTTCAGTCCTAAATATGCCCAGTAATTTAGCGGAGTGAACTGGGGCACATTATTAAATCACTCATTTTCTTCTCTGTTAGAAGGGCACAGAGATACTCCCATACCAAGGCAGACTCAGTGAGAGATGATATGGGACGTATATTATGTAGTATATCATAGGTGATGTGTTCTGTATCATATATGATGTATTAGATGTATTATACATTAGAGAAATTGTTACATCATCCACCCCGTACTCTCAAACTCACTAAGACCACGAAATCCCAGCCACAATTTCCTCTTCTGTTAGAAACACAGTGATATTTATACCATAGTGAAGACTCAGTGAGAAAATGTATGTGAAATGGCTTTTTAAACTATAAAATATGACATATGCATATGACTTATTACTTTAATATAAGCATAATATAAAATTATATATTCTGTTATGTAATATATATAACATATTATGTACTATAAATTAGACCACAATATATGTATTATTTTAATATATAGTGTTATGCATTTTGTTGCATTAGTATATAATAATATATAATATACTATATATAATTGTATATTAGGATGTATTACTCAGGCATAATTACTTATTATTTTTATTTGATATTATCATAAGCTAAGTGTTTCAAACAATCTACCACGGGATGAGGCAAAAGCAATTTTAAAGTATCTTTTAATTTTAAAAGTTTTATGATTAAAATACAGTTGACACACAATGTTATATTAGATTCAGGTGTGCAACACTGCGATTAGAGAATTCTATACATTACACAACGCTCATCACGGGAAGCGTAGTTATCATCCGTCACCCTGCAATGTTATTACAATATTATGGACTATATTCCCAACGCTGTGCTTTTCATCCCTGTGATTTATTCACTTTGTCACTGGAAGTTTGTGTCTCTTAATCCCCTTCATTAATTTGCCCATCCCCCCGCCTCCTGGCCACCACTGGTCTGTTCCCTACGTAGCTTTGAATTTTTTAACAGTAATACTCTTGATGAGAGAAAAATCTAGAGGGTAACCATTCTCAAATACTTTTAGAAACTGTATGAAGATGATCATTTTACTCATGGTAACAGAATCTAATGAGCAAGGAGATTTACAGAATCATTTTATTGTTTCTTGTGAAAACTATTATGAACTGTAATATTATTTAAAAAAAAAACACTTGTTCTTGAATAGTTCCTATCACTCACAAAGTTGTGAAGGCAGGCTAAAATGAATTAGTTCTAAAAAATTTAATTCATGTGGATCTGCCTCTTGACTCATCTTCAGCTTGAGGGGACTTTGAAATGAATTATCCCTTACACTTAACTTATGATCATCCATGTGTGATGTGGTATTTGAGCATGTAAGCTCTTTCCGCTTCCCAGGCCATCTCTCCACCATCAAGGCACAACATCAACAAGTGGCAGCAGGGGACTGGACATCGTCTGTCAGGGGAAAGATCCATGTACTCTCGGATATTATTACCAACTGAACATCTCTATGACAACACCAACAGAAATTACTAGGCATTAAAACTAAACTTTACATAGGTTTCTGCCATCCATCCATTTGCAGGAGCCAGAAGAACAGGCATGATCTTTGACATTTTTCTCTCCTTCGCCTCAAGTCAAATTTATTGCCAAGGCCAGTCAGTCTTTCTATCTCGAAATTTACATAATCACCCTCTTCTTTCCACCTCTGCTGTGACCACCTGACCCCCCGCCACTCATCGCCTCTCTGGTTTACAGCATCACCTGCTGGATGCTCTCTAGCTGCCACTCAGGACAGTGAACTTTGTGCTGTAGGAATGGGAATACGTCTGCACTTCCCTCCACTCTGCCCCATCACGCTTCCAGTCCCTGGAAAGGCTTCTCTTTATTCTCAGGATAAAACCCCCACACTCTGTTCTTCCTCGCTCTGTCCTCACATAATCCTTACTTCTCCTAATTGCTCCTACGTACCAAGGTCCCTTCCCTCCTGTCTGTGAACGTGCTTCTCCCTCTGCCTGGAATCTCCCCCATCCTGGCCCCCTTTATATCTGACTAGCATCTATTGATCCTTCACATGGCCATTTACATCACCTCCACTGCACTGCATCACTACCTTAGTAACTCTGATCGCCACTGGATTTCATTTCATTCATTTCTGTTGCTTGTAGCGATTATAGACTACCAATTAGACTATTCCTACTTACCATGAAAATGCAGCACAAAACAAAAGGTCTAATTAGGACACCCCCAGACAAGTCAGGATGAGTTGGTTCTCTAGTGTACACTCAAAATTGTGTTTAAAAATGAAGTTTGAGGATTAAAGTCCTTTTGTTCAATGTACTGTTTGTTACACATCATAATTGTTAAGATTTTAGGGCATCTGGGTGGCTCAGCTGATTAAGCATCTGACTTCAGCTCAGATCATGATCTGAGTCTGTGAGTTTGAGTCCCCCATGGTGTGAGCTCAAGCCCCGCTTCCGGTGAGCACGAGTGGCGCTTTGGGTGAACAAGAGCCTAGGGTGAGCCCTGCTTCTCTCTCTCTCTCTCTCTCTCTCTCTCTCTCTCTCTCTCTCTCTCTCTCTCTCCTTGTCCTCTGCCTTTCATGGGATTCTCTCTTTCTCCCTCTCTCTCTGCCCCTTGCTCACTTGTGCCCTCTCTCTCTCTCAAAACAAAAGATCTTAAATCTGTCTCTTTTTCCTTCAAATTGACAGATGAAATATTTTGTTCCAAAGTTAATTGCTTTTGTGTCATTTTCATATTTCCCTAACTAGAGTTTCAGTTTCCTAGCTGGTAGAATTTATTACAAAGTAACTTTGAAACTAAAATCTAGTGTTTTTGAAGGAAGGAGTTCACACCCCAGTTCTACCATTTACTATGTATGACCTTGAGGAAAAACTCATTATGTTCTTCCATCTATATATTCCATCTATAATAATTCCAAGTTCACAAGATTATGATAGCAATCAGATACCATCATGTATCTGACTGGTGCTTATCAGAGGGGAGGTGGTTGAGGGGAATGAGTGAAACAGGTGAAGGGGATTAAGAGTTCGCTTATTGTGATGAGCACTAATTAGTGTACAGAATTGCTGAATCACTGTATCATAAACCTGAAACTAACATAACACTATGTTCACTATACTGAGACTGAAATAATACCCCCCAAAAATCTAACATAGTACTTGCCATAAAGTAGATGCCCAATGCAATTACGTTTCCCTCTTCAGTCAGGAGGTTCCTCAACTAAAGGAGTGAAAAGTACCCTCTTTTCCTGTGTTGGTTCAGGAGAACCAAGGCTGTGCCTCAGCATAGCGAGTATTTCTCTTCATTGCCTGCTATCCACCGGAGACCTTTGTGGTTTGTGAAGAAGTCATCGTATGTCACTTCCCAGAGAATACTTAAAATAAAATCACGTGTTGGTTCTCTCAGACATATATAAAATGGCTTTGTGCTTTCTGGTGATTTTATGAGTAGATGTTCGGCGTTCATCTAAGACATTGTGAGCAGTATGGGGCCGAAGGCCATGGGCCAGCTGCAGAGAGCAGGCCCCGTCTCTTCAGGTGAAAGCCCCATGCTTTTGTTTCCTGAAGACTTCAAGGAAGGTTCCGCCGCAGTATTTATTTGGTTTGTGGTAACCTCTCAGATGTACTGCATCTGCTTTGCAGTAAAGGATGTGGGGCTCCCTTCTGGTAACTTGCTGCCTGCCCGCCGCAGACAACAGACATGTTTGTCCTCCTCGGCTTTGATCTTTTTCGCCTAGTATCTAAATGAAGGCTTTCTTGTGCCTTCAAAGCTAAAGTGGCCCTTTTGGCTTCCGGTTACAAATGGCTCTGCTCCTGCGGCCACCCGGCTCCCCTATCTTTGCTTCCATTCTAGCTCCTGCAGGGGCCCGGTTGCAGGAGCCAAGATGAAGTGCGGCTACCGCGTGCGAATCAAGTACAGAGAAGAGGAAAGGAACGGGTGCTTCCGGGCTGTGCGTGCCTGGGGATTGTATTGACCCGGGATCAGGAATTGAGAGGCCTGGGCGTGGATGGGGGCGAAGGAGACCACAGGGGGGAAATGGCGTTCTTAAAAGACTGTGTTCCACTGAGGCTGAGGACGTGGATGCCCAGATTCAGGCAGCCTGCTCTGTAAATAATTAGTCGCTGTGGTAAGTTGCACAAGTTGCAAGGAAGGGTGATGAAAGTGTTTATCTAGCTCACCGTGAGCATTAGCTGAGAAAACACCAGTGAAGTGCTTAGCACACCTTAGAGCAAGGACTCAGTGAATACTACTTTCAGTCATTCATAGCCGTGATGTACCTTTTTTATTACACTACTTAGTGTCCAAATGAAATGGTCTCTCTCATTTCCTCTCTTGAGAAACGGTACTGATTCATCCAGATGTGTATTTCTGAGCGTTCTCTCCAACAGCCTTGTCATCTAATCAGTATTGATGCTGGATATGAGAGCTACACAGAGACTACTTTAAAGAGTTATTTACTCTTTTATTTATAATTTGAGTATAAGATAGATAACAGTTTGAATTGAATTAGTTCTTTGGTTAATTGGTTAGTACGGGAGACTGTAAGCTGCAGGCGGTCAGGGCCCGAGTATCACCTGCTACTGCATCCAAGCTCTGCTGCAGGTACATGATCATTAGAAGCAGCGCCCATAGAGACTAAGAGCTCAAGACCATCACTCACTGGCTATGCAACCTTGAAGGTGCTGTGAGAGCTCTCTGTTCTTCAGCTTCCTCCTCTGAGAAATGGTAATAATTGAATGGGATGCTTAGGTCAGCAATGAGAACAAAGCAGGACAATGCGTGTAAGAAAACAGACACATATATTGATTGGCCCAAGGTTAGCTGTTGCCCATATGGTAATAACATAGGCAAATGACCTGAGTCATAGAATCCTGGTAACTTCTGTGCCCTTTGACACAAAGGAGTCTCTGTTTTATTTTCTTATTTTGCACTATATTTAACTTTTCAGGTTCATTATGTCTATTTAGAGGGAGAGAGCATAAGTAAAACTTAAATAAATAAATAACTAAACCATAAAGATGGAGGAATTTTCAGATATGTTTATGTGTAAGTGAAACCAGAATATACTCATGATTTCTGAATGTCACTGGATTCCTCACTACATTTCACTGAGTTCATATGATAAACAGGACTTCTCAGCAAGCTGCAGCGACTGGCCTGACAGTCCTTGATGTGTCTTCTACCATAAGTCCAGTACTTTTTAAAAAAATTTTTTTTAATGTTTTATTTATTTTTGATACAGAGAAAGACAGAGCATTAGAGGGGGAGGGGCAGAGAAAGAAGGAGACACAGAATCTGAAGTAGGCTCCAGGCTCTGAGCTAGCTGTCAGCACAGAGCCTGACGCGGGGCTCGAACCCGCGAACGTGAGATCTGACCCGGGCCGAAGCCAGAGGCTTAACCGACTGAGCCACCCAGGCGCCCCATTCCAGTACTTTTAAACCTCGCTCCTCTGAGGCCCTGAGGCCCTCTCTTCTGAGCACTGCTTCTGCGGATGTACGGTATTATTTCAGAACATGGTTACCACTCACAGCAGAGAAGCAAATAGACTACGCCTTAGGCTTGCGCCTTCTGTGTCATTCCTCCCAGCAAAATGGCCACCTGAGGTTTTCTCTTTAAACAGTGAAGGTAAGTCAGTTCGCCTCCTCCAGATGTTCTGCAATTTCATCTCATTATTATCATATACCATATATCATATATCAGATTGATAAATACATAGTGTCCTGATTTGTCTCTAATTTCTTCCTAAATATAAATGAGTGACCTATTGTCATTAAATATGGATTCTTATACTGGATTTGCTTAACCATAAGATTTAAGTAAAGCAAATTCTTATTATGTTTGCTTACATTTTCACTTTCTTAATAAAGCTGATATTAAAGAAGTATTAGAGTGAATAAAAAGATATTTGATAATAGACATTAGAAAGATTTAGAAATAAAGAAAAGAAAGATTCAGACAGAAAGAGAGAAAGAAAGAAGAGGAAGGGAGGAAGGGAAGAAGGGAGGAAAGAAAATAACTTTCCTCTTGCTTTTCAAGGCAAAATATGAGCTCAGGTTTCCCATATTTTTTTCCCATATTTTTTTAATATGTGTGGGGATGATATAAATTATATGTCATAGTTCTCTATATCAGTTGTTCTCTAAAGGTTTTGTTCAGGACTCTTTTACATATTTAAAAAGTTTTTTTACATTTATTTATTTTTGAGAGACAAAGTGAGACAGAGCTTGAGCAGGGGAGGGGCAGAGAGAGGAGGAAACACAGAATCTGAAGCAGTCTCCAGGCTCTGAGCTAGCTGTCAGCACAGAGCCCGACGCGGGGCTCAAACCCATGGACTGTGAGATTATGACCTGAGCTGAAGTTGGACGCTCAACCGACTGAGCCACCCTGAACTCTTTTACATTCTTAAAAAAATTGAAGACACTGAAGACCTTTTGTTTGTGTGTGTTATAATTATTGATATTTACTATGTTCAAAAATATAAAAAGATTTTAAAGAATATTTTATTAATTTATTTTAAATAATAAACCCATTATATGTGAACATAATCTATTTTAAATTAATAATTAATATGTTTTCCAAAATAAACAACAACAAAAAAAGATTCAGTGAAATGGGTAACACTGTTTTACACTTTCCCAGATTTCTTTAATCATAGTTTAAGAGAAGGAAGCTGGATTCTTATATTTGCTTCTACAGTATGTTATTTTTGGTTAAAGTAAATGAAAAAAATCTGGCCCCACCAAGATATGCAGTTGGAAAATGAAGAGTATTTTCATAGCCCATTTAAATAATTGTGGATGTTCTTCTTTGATACTACATCAAAATTCTACAGGTGTTATTTCCTTAGCAATTAACTGCAATGTGTAATCTAAAGCCAGATTAAGGAACTATTTGTTCTGGGTATACTTACAAGACAATGAGAGAGTAAAAGGGATTTCATGTCTTAATAATGTTATAAAACTATGGGGTGCCTGGGTGGCTCAGTCGATTAAACGTCTGACTTCGGCTCAAGTCATTATCTCACAGTTCGTGAGTTTGAGCCCTGCATCGGGCTCTGTGCTGACAGCTCAGACTGAAGCCTGCTTCAGGTTCTGTGTCTTCCTCTCTCTCTGCCCCTCCCTACTCATGCTCTGTCTCTCTCTCTCTCAAAAATAATAAATAAAACATTTTTTAACATAATGTTATACAACAAGTTTTGTCCTTATGGATCTCATGAAAGTGTCCTAAGGTACATATGCATGCCCAGACCATATTTTAATGTTTATTTTTTTATTTTTAAAGACAGAGAGAGGGTGAGCAAGGGAGGGACAGAGAGAGAGGGAGAGACAGACTCCCAGGCAGGCTTTGTACCATCAGTACACAGCCTGATGATGAGGGTCTCAAACTCAAGAATGAGATCATGATCTGAGGCGAAATCAACAGTCGGACGCTTAACTGACTGAGTCACCCAGGCGCCCCTAGACCACATTTTAAATACCACTTCCATATACTACCTTAAATTCTTAAAATCTTAATTTGGGAGATAAAAAAAAAAAACAACATTTCTGAGAAAATTGTGCAAGAAACTGTTAGGTAACTAAAACTAACCTTTGTCCAGTAACTCCAGACAGAGCAAAATTTGAATTCAATCTTCCTCTTTTATCTCTCCTATAGGACATATTCCTTTCAAAAAATATAGAAGTGAGGAACTACAGAGGCATAGTATGATTTTTCCTAAGGAACTATAATTCTTGAGAGATAAATTGGATTTTATAATTACTGAGCAACAAATTCTGGAAAGGACATGACTGACCTTTCAGCATTGCTATAAAATCGCTTTGCTTGAGATCTTTCAGTGTAATAGGAAACAAATTACAGGGTGAAATTTAAATTGTTTTAAAATGTTTATTTATATTTGAGACAGATAGACAAACAGTGTGCGAGCAGGACAGAAACAGAGAGAGATGGAGACAGAATCTGAAGCAGGCTCCAGGTTCTGAGCTCTCAGCACAGAGCCCAATGAGGGACTTAAACCCACAACCAGTGAGATCATGACCTTAGCCAAAGTGAGACACTTAACCAACAGAGCTACCCAGGAACCCCTTAAGCATGAAATTTAGGAAGGTACAGAAGAACCAAAGTAGGAATATGAAAGGAAAGTGTAGAAAAGGTCAAAGAATAGAAAATCTAGTCCAATTCAGATGGCCAACAGACAACTGGAACAATGCTCAGCATCACTTATCAGCAGGGAAATATAAATCAAAACCACACTGAGATACCACCTCACACCAGTCAGAGTGGCTAAAATGAACAAATCAAAGATTATCATTGCTGGTGAGGATGTGGAGACACGGGCACCCTCCTACACTGTTGTTGGGAATGTAAACTGGTACAGCCGCTCTGGAAAACAATGTGGAGGTTCCTCAAAAAATAACAATAGAACTCTCCTATGACCCAGCAATAGCACTACTGGGGACCTACCCAAGGGATACAGAAGTGCTGATGCATAGGGGCACGTGTACCCCAATGTTCATAGCGGCACTTTCAACAATAGCCAAATCATGGAAAGAGCCTAAATGTCCATCAACTCATGAATGGATCAAGAAGATGTGGTTTATCTATACAATGAAATACTACATGGCAATGAGAAAGAATGACATTTGGCCATTTGTAGCAACGTAGGTGGACCTCGAGGGTGTCATGCTAAGCGAAATAAGTCAGGCAGAGAAGGACAGATACCATATGTTTTCACTCATAGATCTAACAGGAGAAACTTAACAGAGGACCATGGGGACGGGAAGGGAGGGGGGAAATAGTTGGAGAGAAGGAGGGAGGCAAAAAATGAGAAACTCTTGAATACTGAAAACAAACTGAGGGCTGAAGAGAGGGAGAAAGGGGAAGGGGGGGTGATGGACATGGAGGAGGGCACTTGTGGGGAAGAGCAGTGGGTGTTATATGGAAACTAACTTGACAATAAACTATAAATAAAAAAAGAAAAAGAAAGAGAAAGGAAAAGAAAATCCAGTCCATAACTGAAGCTCCAAACATCCTGGGGGGTGGGGCAGAGATTAGTTTATTCACCCATGTCAAAGGAAAGCTGTCATGTTCTCCTGCAGGACCCAGAAGAGTGGATTCAAAGGTGACCGAATACCAGTCTTTTTAATGATCTCTTTCCCCTTCTTCTCCTCTGACTATGCCCCCATTGCAATTTTTTATTCTAGGCCAATGAAACAGGGTTCCTTGTAATACTCATCATTAGCGTTTTCAAAATAAAAATAGCAGCAAAGGTAAAAAGAGAATAAAGTAAATCAATAAAAAAGTTTTAAGTATCACTATTAATGAAATTTATTTACTATGCTATTGTGATATATGAAGGAATAACATCACCAATTTCTATTTTATCCAGAAGAGGCACGGGGGAGCTATTCCCTACTCTATGTCCACGACATGCAGGGCGCCCTGTTCCACACTTGCGATAAAGCAATGAAAAAAAAAATCAGTTAACACCAGGGTGACCCATACTTCTCGCTAACAGAAAAACAGATTTACTGACAATATCTAAGAAATCTTAGACTAATCCCATTAAGCCTACATGATAACTATAGATTTCTCAAAATCGGAGAATACTCTAAAGTTAAAGAATTAAACATTTTACATCTCATGACCTACATTTTGTTCATTTGTTTCTTTTCAAAAAAATTATCCAAAGTAAAAAAAAAATAGTTTACAGTGTAAATCTAGGTAGGTTTCTATTTTTTTATGCTAGTAGTTTAGTAAATAATATAGCTGTGCGGTGATGTTAGAAATATATTTATTAGCCCAAAATAACTAGAGTTCAATTTGGTTAACAAAATTAGATGTGGTTAAAATTAAACTTTACTAAACCATCTGGAAATAAGAATATTTGTTAGGCATTTTAAGAGCATTTTAACGTAAGTCAGTGATAGGCTGATGGAAGGAGAAAGTCATATGTTGGTCTGAGATTCTAAAGACTTTCAAGAGTTTTATATTTTTCTACAATGACGAGAAGAAATAAAAGCTACCATAAGTTTTATGCTTTTAAGTTGGTTGCCATTCATATTGTAGCAATCCTCGGTAAAGGCCTTTTTAAAAAACAGTTTAAAAGCATTACAAGTGAGCCTCCTGGGTGCCTCAGTTGATTAAGCTTCCAACTCTTGATCTCAGCTCAGGCCTTGATCTCAGTCTGTTGTGAGTTCAAGTCTCCCTCGTGTTGAGGTCTGCACTGGGCATAAAGTCTACTTAAAAAAATAATAATAACAAATAAAAATAAAATAAAAGTGTTGCTAGTTAAAAAGAAAAGAAAAGTGTTGCTAAAGTGTTGCTAGTAACCAAATGTGATCAAACACCTTAGTCTTTAAGGATCAACTGGAACCACATCTACCTGTCCTGTAGTTTTTTCCTTAGGCCTTGCATAGTACCCGAACATGGTGGTGACACAGTATTTGTTGCATATTTTCAATGAATGCATATGTACAAGGGTTTTGTCTTCATTATTCACCTTCAAGAAACTTAGAAATTTATAAACACTGAGCATATTTTGGTCTACCTTTATCAAGATTTTTACTTTCTGGGTGCCACTTATAAATCAAGAGTATGGATGGAAATATTACAGGGTCAAGGAGGTGACTTCATGGATCAGACTGAGCCGGGAGAGGTACTGCCCAGGGGGGTCACTGGTGAAAACACAGAGCCAAGAAAGAAAAAAAGAAAGACCTAGCTAAGAAGATGGTTGGTTTTGAAAGGAAAAGAGACAAAGAGGAAGAAATGACACAGTATCTGGAAAAAATAGCCTGTGAGGTCAGAAGGCAGTGCGATATGAAAAACTTATTAATAAGTAGTGGGAAGATTCAAACCTATGCATATTGACCATGCAGTGTGCCATTCATTTTACGTGGACGCGTCTACTTTGTGGCTCATTCTGTTTGGATGGGGGCATGCAGCATAGACAGTGAAAGAATTCACCCAAGGGAGAACAAAGATACAAGTTTGGGAACAGCACCAAGACAGCAAAAGAGAGATTGTCTGCCATGAGACAGTGGTAAGGAGCTACAGTTACAGTGTGGAGTGAGGAACTATGGGAATATATGGAATTTTCACTTTTTATCAATCTTAGGACCTGTGCCTGACTGTAAGTAGCCCACTGGTCGGTTAGAACCTATGGCTATTTGGAGGTGGGTTGCTTAGTGAGCCTGTTTGTGTTAGCTCAGTAGATGATGTGCAACCTTTTCCCATGCTCAAGTTCTCATTGTTCAAGGCTGTTGCCTAAAAGTGGCCTCTCCATACTTCCTCCAAGGAATGGAAGAGCTTCCAATCACAACAAACCAGACCAAACATGCACAGTTATACTCTTTAATGCTTTGATGAAGGCGAGTATTTCTGAGGGCAAAATACCACTCTCCCTGCCCGGGGGCCTAAGGAAAGTAAGAATTATGTCATTTCTCCAACCATAATCTGCTTTCTTCCACCATCAGTGGGTCTACCCAAGCTTCTACTTGGGAAACTCATCAGTATTAGAGAGAGCAGGTCTGTTCATCTGAACCCAAAATGTCTTACATTATCTTAGAGCTACCAATCTAGTTTTCTCCTCCAGTCAGAGGACAGGATCCATTTACTACTGTTTTCATTTTAACATAACCCTATGTTTCCCGCACTTCCCAAGTGTAGGTCACCTGACCTTGAAAAACAAGTAAGTCACACTTCCTTCACAAAACAATATCTATCCATCAATCAATGCATGCATTCATGTATGCATGAATGAATGAATTGTTTTCAAAGTTAGGGCAAGAGGCAAAAAAGGCAACCTAAGTTATTTCAACATCTATATTCTTTACCTACACATATGAAGGTGCATTATAGTTTCAAGAGTGACCATAATGAAATAAGTAAGGGAAAATAAAGGACAAGTAAATGGAGAGTTTTATTACGACTTATTTCTTAGAGCAAGCTGTAAAGACAGAGTGCCTAGATTGTAATACAGTAAAATCGTGGATTGTGAGTAACTTGTTCAGAGAGTGTTCCACACGATGCCCAAGCATTTCTAATAAAGTTTAACTTGACAAATGAGCGATGCCTTACAATAGATTCGTACTTAATGCCCAATGTCACATAATCACAACTAAGCCAATGGTTCTTGAAATTTGCTTTGATGTACACCTGCTTTGGATTGCAAGCACATTTCCTTAACAAGTTATGCTTTCAAAACAAGGTTTTACTGTATTTAGAAAGGTAAGGCATGTAAGTTAAGTCACAGAGACATTAAGCATCTCTGTAAAGGTACCAGAATGAAAAAGAAGCTCAGTGCTGCACAGTGCTTGTGGTTTGGGGGTATTTTTTTGTTCTGACACTGTCTCTTTATTGGTTCTATTTTTTTTTCAGTTTTTGCATTTGACTATATCCCCTATTACATGTCACATGTTCATGCCACCTCAGTCATGTCAATCATGACTGATCTCATGCAAAGATCACCTATTCTTATTTTCAGTGGGTTTTTGGCACAATATGCACAGGAAACTGGTTAGATCTGACTTCAGCCACATGGCTTGCCTGGTATTCACAGAAGACATTCAGGAAGAGAAGTAATTGTCCCCCTTCCGTGCCACAGGTTTAACAAACGTGAACCACTAAGTTGGACTGGGAAATGATTTGCTTTGAGAGTGCCAGAGTTCAGCACCCTTACCTCTAAGAAACGGACCACTGCATTCCAGGGCAGGGCCCGGAGCTCATCTTTCCTCTCTAGGATCTGACTTGAGGCTGGAGATGTAGGGGGATTTCTGGCAGAGAGCAGAATATCCATGTAAATCTTGTCTTTTCTCCATAAACCTTGGTTTATGGTTTCTCAATCTACCAAAACACCAGGAAATGTGCTCATTTCAAGATCTGGATCATTTCAGCTCTGAATTAGAGGATTGGCATTCCTCTTGTGGATTTCAAAACACCCCCCCACCCCCCCACACACATACACACCACTAATACAGGCTTTAGGTTAAGCCTTTTAAAAGACACATCCCTCTTTCTCCATCTCCTAAATGTCCCTCCCACCTGCCCCTCCCCCATTTGGCTTCCTATTTGTTTACAATCCTTACTCGTCAAGTCACTGAAGAACTCAGGTCTTTTTGGTTGAAAAGTGACTTTCCATTCAGGAAGGAAATTCAGAGGAGCAAAAAGGCTTAGCTGAACCAGTACTAAATAACTTCATGTCCCAATGATTGAAAGAACTGGCTCTTGGGTCATCCATCGCATTATTCTCTGAATGCCATGACCTATATGTGAAATTGAGAGGGTGCATGGGGATGGCTCTTGTCTTTGAAAAGCAATGCTCCAGGGACAAAGAGGCTCTTTTACTGGACAGTAATGACAGCCACGAGGTGGGAGCCATAAACCAAGCAAGCCTGGGCAGTGTGCATGCTGACATTTTTCATTCCTAATATCCCACAAGTATTTCCAGCTTCAACAGAGCCTCTGTGCAGATGAAAAGGAACGTTTTTGTTCCTTGATTTTGTTATATTATGTTTGAAAATTCCTACCAGCCTCCCAATTACCCATTTGAAGATAGACTGGCAAAACTATTTTTTACCACCTTTATACCTTCCCTTTTACAAGCAAAAAGAAACGCTAAGATCGGTGTTGTTTCCTCTAGGTAAATGAAATCCATACTTCTTCCTTTCCCAGACTGTATCGCCTTTTTGCATATGGGGCATAAAAATCTCAACAACCATTGTTCTGCCTGGCCTGCCCACAGCCTAGCCTCAGTGATGTGCAAGTAAGCAGATTAGATCCCAGACATTAAGATTAAAAAATAAAAAGCATGGACAGCTTTTGTAAACATGAATGACCTATTCTGAAAGGAAAAAGCAAGCATTTTGCACAAAGACTGATGGAGATGTGTGGGGGCAAAACTGCCAACGTCAGCAGGGGATGGATGGATGGGATGCATGCACTGTAGATGACTTCAGGAAGCAGCTACAATGGATTTTTTTGAATGGGAGAGGAACGCAGGATTATTCCATACCTTTGACAAGTTCACCATTTATCATTCCTATCTGTTGCCTTATTTTATCCATCTAGAGAGAGTTTGCAAGAATTTGTTTCCTTTGCTCTGCACTCTTCCCCAACCACCAGGTCATTCAACCTATCTTCTTTGATGGAAAATTCCATTGAGAGCCTCCCTCCCTCTTTCCTTGCTTCCTTCTTTCCTTCTTTCCACCTTCTTCTTTTCAAATATTTTTTGAATGTGTGTTACATGGCAGGCACTAGGCTCAGTTCAAAAGAACGAAGCCATCAAAGTAATGACATAGTTTCTTCCCTTATGGTTTATAAGCTGGTTGGGAAAGGATATAAAATAGATAATTATGTACATTAATACACCAGTATAATGGCTGGTAAGCAAAGTCTAGGGGGCTATAGGAGAGTATACTGAAGATTTAACCTCATTGTGGGTGTCTAGTCATTTTCCCGAGGAATGGCATTTAAGCTGATACATTAAGGATGAGAAAGTACAGTGAAGTATCATGGAATTTATGATAGAAGTCTGTTTAGGATAACATAAAGGTGCAAAGGAAGGGGAATTCTACCTGGGAGAAGAAGAAAGATATGGAGGTTTCCAAATATTTAAGCTGAATATTGAAACACTGAAAGAACCTGAAATAAAAGCATATTCAATCTCATAAGAAAATAATATTGACTTCCATTCAACAAGTGCATTCTCCTTCACTACACTTAAGATTGTCTCCACTTTGATAGTGTCTGAGTGGCTCAGTCGGTTAAGCATCCATCCAACTTCAGCTCAGGTCATGATCTTGTGATTTGTGAGTTCGAGCCCCATATCCGGCTCTGTGCTGACAACTCGGAGACAGAACCTGCTTCAGATTCTGTTTCTCTATCTCTCTCTGGCCCTCTCCCACTGATGCTCTGTTTCTCTCTCTCAAGAAAAAACCAAATACGCATTAAAAAATTTTAAGATTGGTAAAAAAATTTTAAAGATTGTCTTCACTTTGATGTCTGATCTTATAGATTTTTCTCAGTTTACACCAGCGAGTACCTCTTTCTTCACTTTGTGAACTCATAGTAAAAAGAAGTCACATCCAAACATATTTCCTTTTTTAACTTACTTATAATAACTCAAGTAATCCTGAATATATTTGAAGAATATCACAAGGACATGGCGGGAACAATAGTTATTGGAGAGAATAGATTTATAGGTGAATTTTCCCTTCTTTAGTTTGTTCCTATATTTTTCAAATAAACATGCTTTTTTAAACCAAAGGTTTATCTATTTCAATCTTTAAAATTTGTAGTGTTTGTAAACAGTGGCACTACCAAGGCTTTTCCTATATTATTTTTGGCTGGACACAGGTCATCTGAAATATACACTTTTTTAAAGCAAAGGTCTGACCAACAAATTTCCAACAATTGAGCCTTCCTTTACCTACCTCTCCTCTGAACTTAATCCTGCTCTGTTAAATCAAATCCCCAACACAGCCTAAAACTCCCACGCCCATGCCATCTTGAGCTCCTACTTGGGAGTGATGGTATTAATTGGATGACAATGTCAGCTAAGTGATAATGTTATATAGTTGGCCTTTCTCCCAGACTATCGTCTGCATATTATTGTATTGATTTTCATTTTTGCCTTCGCTCATATGATTTATAGGAGTCTCTTTAAAAAAACAATTTTGGAGTTTTTATTTAAACCCATAAAATAAAGAGCATTTTGACTAAAATTCAATCTGTGCAATAAAGACAATGGATTCTATTTTTAATAGTAAAAGTGCTCAGAGAAGGCAGTTTTCCCATCTTACAACCTTAACGTACTTCCCTGCAGCAGCTAGATTAAATCAGTTGTTTCTCATTCTTTCCCCTCATTTGTGGTATGAATAGTCGAATTCAGCATCTTCTTGGTATTGGTTGAGAATCACCTACATGGAAGGGCTATGCCAGGTGCCCTTACGTCGGTTCTGCCATCCCAGCACAAAGTTGCATGTAACTGGTGACAACAAGTCCTGTTTCACTCACAAGCTCTGTAAGAAATCATTAAAATTTAGCTGCAAATATCATTAGTGTTTTGTTTGACTTGACTGACATTTTTAATAGAATAAGGATGTTACTTTCTAAGAGTTTTTATCCCACACAGGTTAGAGCTTTTGTCAATTTTTTGCATTTATGGTTGTAGGGGTTTTTTTTCTCCTTTATCCTGTGATATAATAAATTACTTTGATTTATTTTCAACTGCTAAATCACTATCACTTTCATGCAATGAACCGGATTGTGTTGTGATGTACTGGCCATTTGTATATCACTGGATTTGATTCTCTAATGTTTGATTTAGGGTTTATGCCTATGTTTGGGAGAGAGAGATTAGCTTGTAGTTTGCATTTCATGCAATGTTCTTTTAAGATACAGTGGGAAACATTCCTTCTTTGTTTTTTTATCCTTTCCTTAAATGTTTGGAAAAATTCACCCTTGAAATTATGTGAAATCATGGATGGAAAAACTGAGCCCTGGAAGGTAAAATCATGTGTCATGTAGCATGTTTTAACAGGAAAATGAAAACAAGAGCCCAGGTTCCTAGGCTTTCAGTGTGATGCTATGTTCACTCTCCTTCTTATTTCAGTTGCTATTTTTATTATGTTGTCTATACTAATCAAAGTTTGTCCTAGAAAATAGAAGCCCTTCAAGATATGTTTAGAAAATGTGATTCAGTATATGGTAATAGGTTCATATTTCTGCCAATAGTCTGGACTAGGGATGGTTAGAGCTCGTTCAGGAGTTCTGGAAATCCAAGGGCAGCGTCAGAGAGACCATCAATGGTCTCCGTTTCCTCTAGCATTGGGGTATCAGATTCTCAAAAGGAATCAGGAAGCCAGGAAACATACCTCACATCCACTGTCTGCCATGGATGAATTGATCACTGACTTCTGCTGCCATAAAATAATAACCCTTCCCTTCTGCCATCCAGATCTTGAATGAATGCCTCCCGTTGGTCTACCTTATAGAATTCTGCTGGCCAAAGAGTCTGTTAAATACTGTTTCTGAGAGCCTTACTATGAGGTAAAAGGAAGCGTGTAAGATATTTCTAAGCAACAAATATCAATATCTGGCATGATATCAGAGTTTGAAATGAATATTATGCCTTTTTTCCTCAATGGACTATGCTAGTGCCTTTGAAGATGGACAATAAGAGTAAGCACTCTTACTGTATTGTTTACTATTGAATAAAAACTATTCCTCTTATTTTTTTTAATTTTTTAATGTTTTTTATTTATATTTGAGAGACAGAGAGAGACAGCGGGAGCAGGGGAGGGTCAAAGAGAGAGGGAGATACAGGCTCCAGGCTCTGAGCTGTCAGCACAGAGCTCGATGCGGGGCTCGAACCCACAAACTGTGAGATCATGCCCTGAGCCCAAGTCGGACGCTTAATCGACTAAGCGACCCAGGTGCCCCAAAACTATTCCTCTTAAACTCTTTCTTATATTCCCACATTATAAGTTGTAGCTTTAGTGTTTTTTTTCCCAGGAAATATCAAGTAGATAGCAATATTATCACACCACTCTTCTGTGTACAAGCGTGTGTATGTGTGCATGTGTAGCCTATTTGATCACCAACCTGATATTTAAGTACTTACAAAATGCCACTTAAGATTTTCTGTATAACCAATAATTATTGAAAGGTAGTGCCTGAAAGTTTCTATGGCTATACAAAGAGATCTAGGAACTTCAACACTGTTGAAAATCTCCATGGAATGATTTCATTTATATAAAACAAGAGATCTTACCATGTAACCTATATCAACAAATTACCGTGGATGGAAATAAAAGTAAGAGATTATTAAATTTCAGGGGTTAAGAATCTGGAAAAAGTCTTAAAGCTTCTCTCGGAGGGACAATGCCTGTAGCTAGGTACAGATAAAAATCTGCTTATGATTTATTTAGTGGTCATGGACCAATCTGGTCATACACTTCTTTAACCCAGGTTAAAAACCCTGATAACAAATAATGAGAGAAAATGATCAAAATAAACTGCAAATAAAATACTTTAACATGTTTTTTTCTAAATATATGTTGTTTGACTTTTTGGAATAAACCTCTCCATATTTTGTTTATGTATAAAAGCTGTCTTTATAAGACAATTTCTCCAGCCACAGGTTGTATGCATGGTAGTAGTAGTGACTATTTGGAGACACTCACTGTGCCTTTTATATTCATTATTTTGTTTAATACTTATGGTGATCCTATTATTTCTCTCTTTGTATTTTTTGAATTTTTTTAACGTTTATTTATTTTTAAGAGAGACGGAGTACGAGTGATGGAGGGCAAGAGAGAGAGGGAGACACAGAATCTGAAGCAGGCTCCAGGCTCTGAGCTGTCAGCACAGAGCTCAATATGGGGCTCAAACTCACAAACCTAGAGATCATGACCTGAGCCAAAGTTCAACATTTAACTTGCTGAGCCAATCAGGCGCCCCCCAAAAGCTGAATTTTTAGTGTATGTAAATCACAAGTGTACACATCTTGTTGGTGTTGGTATTCCTGAACAGTCTGAACCCAAAGCCCATGCCCTTAACCATCCTGTAGAATTGCATCCCAGTGAAAAACAGTAACAGGAATAGATCTGAACTTTAATAGGAAAAAACACAGTATTTGAAGTCAGATAAATCTATGGGTTTTTAAGATGTGTATTTATTTATTTTGAAAGAGAAAGAGCAAGTCAGGGAGGGGTGTGCAGAGAGAGAGAAAATCCCAAGCAGGCTCCATGCAGAGCCTGATGCAAGACTTGATTTCATGAACCATGAGATCATGACCTGAGCTAAAATCAAGAGTCAGACACTTAAGCAACTGAGCCAGCCAAGCACTCCTGATAAATCATGTTTTGTTCCAAATTATGTGCATCTTCAGCTCACAAATTATTTTATTTTATTATTTTATCACAGTAAGAACCACAACATGAGATCTACCCTTTTAACATTTTAAATGTATAATACAGTATTGTTGACTATAAGAACGGTATTGGACAGCACATCTCCAGAGTTTATTCATCTTGCTTAACTCAAACTCTATGTCCATCGGCTTCTAGACAGTGAGCTTAGGCATTTTTTAATCTCCCTGAACTTCAACCAGGAAAACAAGTCCAGAAACTATTGAGAAAATTATGGAACTCAACATATTCAGTCAACTTAAAGACTCAGTATTTCGGGGCGCCTGCGTGGCTCAGTCAGCTAAACGACCGGCTTCGGCTCAGGTCATAATCTCACAGTTCATGGGTTCCAGCCCCACGTCAGGCTCTGTGCTGACAGCTAGCTCAGAGCCTGGAGCCTGCTTCAGATTCTGTGTCTCCCTCGCTCTCTGACCCTCCCCTGCTCGCGCTGTCTCTCTCTGTCTCTCAAAAATAAATGAAAAACATTTTTTTTAAAAAAGCTCAGTATTTAAACAATCCCCTCCCCTCCAACGCCTTTCTTAAGCATGCCAAACGGAGTTGAGACTCGAGGTGAAAGAAAATATTGACAGTTTGTTTATATGGTTTTCAACCACATACATTATAATATCACAATTTCCCAAACTGTTCCACAAGCCATGAGAGTTTCTTTAAATATTTCTTGAACTACATTAATATTTTAAGAGGCCAAATGAAAATAGGAAATTCTGTGTTCTATTTAACTCTTTTTTCGAGGATCACAATGCATATTAAAACATCAAACTCATACCTGAGAAGTCCCACAATAAAGAAACTGAGTTAACTTTTTCAACTTATTTTAACAGGGATCAAACTTTAAGTTTTTAAATAAAGAATAACAGTTAACATCTTTACCTCTCACTCATGTTCTGAGGAAGATATTTTGATAAGCGGTACTTTTCATACATACCTTATTTGGCATTCTGTGTGTCGACTTCAGAATAACTAAAATGGCTGTTGCTTTATTTTTAAAATAGAAAATTCAGGAATCTGCTTCATAGATATTTTAAGGGCTAACTGGGGAAAATTCATTATGAACAGTGGGTCCTCAGAAAAGACATACCCCATTATTGCTTCTTCTGGGTGATTTATAAGCAGTGTTTGGCTGACTCAAGGAAAAGAATAAGGCTGAGCCTGTATTTGCCCCAACAGAAGTATTTTGGTCACAGATTCCAATAACTCATCCAATACTGAATCACAAAAAGATGATTTTGTTAGGTTTCCATGATATTTTCTAGGAAATAATAGGAATTTTATTCTTGGAGATTGCATTACCATCTTTTAAATATGTTTTAAATTAGATTGTATTTTCATTCTAAATGTTGTTAGCACAAATATTTTATACTTTACCATTGTTCTCTTATTCTGACTTAACTATAGTTTCCTGTGGAAAAAATTAAGTAAGGTATTTTATAATATTACTTTGTAGGCAATTCTTAAATTTCTTTGAGAAATAGGAATTTTCATTATTTCTTTTTGAGAGACAGAGAGAGAGCGTGCGAGAGAGTGAGAGAGAGAGAGAGAGAGAGTGAGAGAGAGAGAGAGCATAAGTGGGGGAGGGGCAGAAAGAGGCAGACACAGATTCCAAAGCAGCTGTGCTGACAGCTTAAAGCCTGATGTGGGGCTGGAACTCAAGGACCATGACATCATGACCTAAATTGAAGTCAGATTCTTAACTGACTGAGCCACTCAGGTGCCCCTCAAATCCATGTTTCTTTAACTACATTGTCTATCTTGCCAAGAAACTCGCTGTTAGCTAATTATTTAATTTGTGTGATCATTCATAAAATATTTGAGTTCCTCAGGTGTTCTAGGCACTGAGATAAATGTTGAAAATGGAGAGCAAAATTAAGTTTAGTCTACTTTTATAGAGTCGAAAACCTGACTGGAAGATAGTATTCACAATAGCAGATATAAACAGATATTTAATAAGAATAGGTCAGGGTGAGTTGTAAACTTATAATTGGGTAATTTGACTTATTCAGGGAAACCCACAAGATTGTTAAGAGAAAGTAATAACTTAGTTCAGACCTCCAAAATGAAAGACTATTAGATAAAGATGAGGTGATGAGCATTTCAGCTTGTGGTAACAGCATGAGCAAAGGCCCTGTGGTGGAAGGGAATATGGCATATTTTAAAGCTGTAAAAGTCCAAAGTGTCTATAGTGGAGAAGGAGAGAAATCCTGGTACAGATGAAGCTAGAGAAACAGGTAGAGAATGTAGGGCTCATATGTAGGGCTATGTTGGCTATATTAAGAATTGTGTTCTTTATCCCTCAAATAATGGGAAACTATTGAAATATTTTAAGCATGATTAGATGTACATTTTGAAATGATCACTTCAGCTACAATGTGGACTGAAAATGCACACGAGTGGATGTTAGTGAAGTGCTGTTCAGAGAGAGGATGGGAGCTTGCCTCAGGATAATGGGGCTGCAGATGGAAAGAAGTGCAGGGACTCAAGGCATATTTAGGATGTAATGTCAAATTTTCCACTTGATAATGAAAGAAGATGGAGGCACTAAGGGAGAAGGAATTATCAAGGTTGACTTGAAGGACTCTTAATATTGCATTTTAAAGAAATAAGAGTTTGGAAGAGGACTGAGTTGGTTTGAGGGTTAAGCCTTTTGGTAAACTAAGAAGATGTAAGGGGCGCCTGTGTGGCTCAGTCGGTTATGCATCCGGCTTCGGCTCAGGTCATGGTCACAAGGTTTGTGGGTTCGAGCCCCGTGTCGAGCTGTGTGCTGACAGCTCAGAGCCTGGAGCCTGCTTCAGATTCTGTATCTCCCTCTCCCTCTGACCCTCCCCTGCTCGAGCTGCCTCTCTATCTCTCAAAAATAAATTGAAAAAAAAACATAAAAAAAAAAGAAGAAGAAGATGTAGCTACACTCTACACCTGGCTAGAAAGCAAGGTATGTGGTTCACTAAAAGACCATGGCCATAAGTGACAAAAACGACGTGGATTCAGGTGCCTGAGTGACTCAGTCAGTTAAGCATCTGACTCTTGATTTTGGCTCAGGTCATGATCTCATGGTTTTTGAGTGTGAGTTCAAGCCCTGCATTGATCCCAGCCTAGGATTCTCTCTCCCTCTCTCCCTGCTCCTCCCCTGTTCATGCTTGCTCTCACCTGCTCTCTCTTTCTCTCTCTCAAAATAAATAAATAAACTTTAAAAAGATTGAATTCACATCTTTTTTCTTTACCTTTTAATGATCTTTACATTGGTCTATTTTAAATTCAAGATGGTGTTGCTGATATCATGGGACTTTTCTAACTATGAAATGGGATCTAATATTAATTGCCCCCTACTCAATAGTTTGAGGACATGTGGTTGAAGACACAATAACCTGGAAGACTAATTAAAAGGGAATGTTCCTGGATGTCACTCTAGAACCACTAAATCACCCCTAGGAAGCTGCATGATTAATTCCCTACATGGCTCTTAAAAGCATTAAAGTTTGAAATACACTCACTAAGTACAAGTGAAATAGATTTCTATTTCATTATTCATCTAAAAAAATTTAAATCTAAATCTAAAAGCATCAAAAAGCACTCATCTCCTCCTTAGTGAATATTCACCCTTTATGTTGCGGTCTGACTGGCTTGCAGTGTTTGTTAATGTGTTTGGGTCATATATGAATTAAAAAAAATTTTTTTTAATGCTCCTAATTCTAATGTGACTGATTTCCTAAACTATGTCTCATATTGGAAACAGATGTTTGGGGGGAAAAAAACACTGCCTAATGACATTTTAACACCTTGCATGATTCTTTCATTTTATTTGGGTTCTTTTTTAAAAATTTATTCAGCTTTTCACTTTTTAGTGTATTTTGGTATATATTCAACACTAAAAGTACATGAATATGGTAAAATGTTATTCACCCAACCTCTTTCCTTAGCAGAGTATAAGATATGATAGTAGAAAAGAGCTATGGTTTGTTTAATATCTAATATACGTTGATGAGATCAGGCAGAACTACCTCTGACTTAAATAAATGTGAGCTATCTATTAGTTCTTTTGGACAAAGCATGCAATATACTGTAGATTCAGCTGTGATTTAGTTGGAAAAATAAGAGGACTGTATAAAAAACAATCTAATGAAAAAATGCCGAATCTCAGTAATGAAAAATTCACTGGATGAGCTTAGAGCAGATTGGACACTCTAGAGGAAAGCCCACTGAATTTAAAGACACATCAACAGGATTATACAAACTAAAGAATAGAGAGAAATATGAATTTAAAAAGCAACAGAGGCGCACCTTGGTGGCATAGTCGGTTAAGTGTTTGACTTGGGTTCAGGTCATAATCTCACATTTCATGGGTTCAAGCCTCGCATCAGGCTCAGAGCCTAGAGCCTGCTTGGGATTCTGTGTCTCCCTCTCTCTCTGTCCTACCCCCACTTGTTATTTGTCTCCCTCTCTCTCTAAAATATAAATAAATGTTTAAAAAATATTTTAAAAGTTAAATAAAAAATAAAAAGCAGTAGAAATTGATAAAATAGAAAGATAAAGAAAATTTTGAAACATAAAAGTTACTTTTTTGAAAATATTAATAAAAATTTTTAAATTCTAATGAGTAAGACATTAAAAAACATTGAAAAGCAACACATTTCTTTTGTTGGCAATGAAAGGGGAGACATCACCCCAGATCCTATAGATACTAAAAGATAAGAGAATTGTATAAGAAACTTTATGGTGTTACATTTAACAAGACAAATTCTTTGAAAAATGCAACTTATCAAAACTGACATAATAATAGGAAATCTAAATACTCCTTTATCTGATCTTTTAGGTAGAATTTTTAAATAAAACCTCCTTCCCAAGGAAAACTTTGGTCCCAGGGAATTTTTCTGTTTTTTATATCAAAACACCTATGGAGGATTAACACCAATTCTAAATAAATTATTTCAGAAAGTACAGCATTAGAAAATATTTCTGAACTAATTTTAAGAGTCCATAAAAATTTGGATAGTCAAATCTGACAACTATACTACAAGCAAGGAGAACTAAGACCAATATGTCTTGTGAACATAGATGAAAATGTTTTTAACTAAATATTTGAAAATATAAAATGCAGCAATAATTTTAAAACATAACATATCACAATTATATTGGAATTATTCCAGGGATGCAAAGTTTGTTAAATATTCAAAGTTCAATTAAAGCAATCTGCCAAATAACAGGGAAAAACCCATAAAGATTTCAGATGACCATCTCAATGGCTGAAGG
Source organism: Suricata suricatta (assembly GCF_006229205.1). Taxonomy (NCBI): domain Eukaryota; kingdom Metazoa; phylum Chordata; class Mammalia; order Carnivora; family Herpestidae; genus Suricata; species Suricata suricatta. The sequence continues at coordinate 60,751,952 of NC_043714.1, forward strand.
AAAAACATTATTTTAAACACTTATTTATTTTATGAGAGAGGGAGCATCAGTTGGGGAGGGGCAGAGAGAGTGAGAGACAGAGGATCCAAAGCGGGCTCTGCACTAACATCAGAGAACCCAATGGGGCACTCAAACTCAAGAACTGTGAGATCATGACCTGAACTGAAGCTGATGCCTAACCAACAGAGCCACTCAGGTGCCCTGAGAAAAAGCACTTTTAAATCTCTTCCTCTACCCATTATAATATAACTGAGTAAAGACAAATAAAGGGAAACTTTATCAATTTTATAAAGAGGATCTATTTTTTAAAAAACTTAACATCATACTTAACTGGGAAGAGATGGAGTGTTTTTTCGTACAAGATTGAGGAGGAAAAAGGATTGAGTAGTGTCTATTTGCACTACTTGTATTCAACTATACTGTAGGTCTTAGCCAATATAGTAAGATAAGAAAAGAAATAAAAGGCAGAGGTATTGGAAAGACAGAATTACTAACGTCTTTTTTTCACTGATGAAATGATCTTTGTGTGAAGAAAATTCTTCGATATAAACAAAAAAGCTAACAACCAAGAAAATTTATCATACATTTTAAGGTAAATATACCAAAAAGTCAAATGTAGGTCTATAGAATAGCAGTGGCCAATTGAAAAACAAATTTTCTAAGTGCCATTCACAACCTCATCAAAAAGCATAAATTATTTAGAGATAAAATTGCAAGGGTTTGTGCAAGACTAGTATCCTGAAAACTATAAAAAATGTTGAAAGAAATTTACAAAATTACAAAGAAATTACAAAATTTATAAAGACCTAAAAAATTAAGAAATATACCATGCTTGTCAATTGTGAGACTAAATAGTATAAAGAGGTCATTTCTTCTCAAATTGATCTTCCCAGATGCAGTTCAGTGCCAGTCAAAATCCCATGAAATTTTTGCAGTAATTAACAAGCTGATCACAAAATTTATATGAAAAAGCTTTGCTCTAGAATAACAGAAGGAAAGATAGAAAAGGAGGGAAGGAAGGAAAGAAGGAGAGGGAGGAAGGAAGGAAGGAAGGAAGGGAGAAAAAGAAAGAATAAAGTTAGAGATCTTACATTACTTGATTTCAAAAATTCATATGAAACTACAATTATCTAGACAGTGGGGAATTTTAGCTTAATGAAACAAAATAGTTTAGAAATAGACCTGAACATATATGGTTAATTTATCTTTATAAAAGTATAGGGGTATATCCATGTGGAAAAATAAGATATCCCGATCCTCACTATGCAAAAATGTATAAAAATTATCTTGAAAGAGATACTAGACCAAAATGTAGAAACCAAAGCTGTAAAATTTCTAATAACAACAACAAAAAAGGACAAAATGTTTGCAAAACTGGGGTAGGCAAATATTGATAGGACACAGAAGGCACATACCATAAAAGAAAATGATAAATTGGAATTCTTAAAAATTAAAAACTTATGCTCATCCAAAACACTCTTTTTTTTAGTTTATTTATTTTGAAAGAGAGTGTGTGCTCATGAGCAGTGGAGGGTTAAAGAGAAAGAGGGAGAGAGAGAATCCCAAGCAGACTCTGTGCTGCCAGCAAAGACCCTAACACAGAGCTTGATTTCACAAACTGTGAGATCATGACCTGAACCAAAATCTAGAGTCAGATGCTTAACCAACTGAGTCACCCAGGCGCCCCCCAAAACACTCTTAACAAAGTGAGAAAACATACCATTGACTCACAAAAAGCAAAATGCAAGGCAACTATCTGACAAAGGATTATATTCAAAATATGCAAAGAACTCACAAATCAATACTAGAAGGAATGACATCTCAATTTAAAATAAAATGTGTAAAGGCTGAAAAAAATGACTTCTAAAAAAAGCATATATGGATGACCCCTAAATTCACAAAACGGTACTCAACATTGTTAGTAATCTAGAAAATGCATAGTAAATCAATGATGATAAAGGGTTCTACTATAAGCAGAATAGCTAAAAGCAACAACCCTGATAATATCGAGGTTCAGTGAGGAAGTGAAGAAATGAGTGCAGAGGTTAAAGTGTACAATCATTTGCAAAACACTAATCCTATGACCCAGTAATTCCACTGTTGAGAAATGAAACACGTGCTGGTTTGTCCACTATTAGGAGAAAGGATGAACCAACCCGACGGTAATCATAAACTAAAGTATTGCTCAAAAATAAAAAATGAACTACTGGTGCACTTCATGATGTATATGAACCTCAAAACCTTTATGTTGAATAAAAGTAGCCATTCCAAAAAATGTACTATATCTTATTCCATTTACAGACATAAGAACAATAGTTGCCCACAAGCATTTGGGATTGAATAGAAAAGGACAAAAAGAATGTTATGAGCTAAAGGAAATCTTGATTGGTGAGTTACTTACACCAAGGATCAAATTTGTAGACCTAAACTAATTTGTAGACCTAAGATTTATGCATTTAACTGTAGGTAACCTGTACCTCGATGAAAAAGAAGAAAAACATATGCGTAAAGCAGTACCAAAGCCAATATTTCTCATATATATATATACACACACACATATAGATATAGTTTATTTATTTATTTTGAGAGAGGGGGGAGGGGCAGAGAGAGAGGGAGAGAGAGAGAATCCCAAATAGGCTTGACACTGTCAGCACAGAGCCCAATCCAGGACTTGAACTCACAAACTGTGATCATGACCTCAGCTGAAACCAAGAGTCTTAAGCTTAACTTACTGAGCCAGCTAGGCACCCCTCAGTGCATTTCTTATACATCAGCAACTAACTCATTTATTTAGCTTATAAAATTATAATCTTAAGAGAGTCAGCTTGGAGTTTTGTAGTAGAAGGTTTGGTAACTGGCATTAAAAACAAAAGTTGGAGCTGCTCCAACACTGAATAGAATTTACTTGCTTATGCACTGATACTCTCAAGTACAATTTCTTACTTCCTTCTATGGTATACTATGACTTGGTAAGTTGAAAGAAAAGAAAAAGAAAGAAAGAAAGAAAAAGAAAGAAAGAAAGAAAGAAAGAAAGAAAGAAAGAAAGAAAGAAAGAAAGAAAGAAAGAGAAAGAAAGAAACCTCGGGTACCTGGGTGGCTCAGTCGGTTGAACATCTGACTTCAACTCAAGTTCTGACTCGAAGTTCATTGAGTTTGAGCTCTGCGTCAGGCTTTGTGCTGGCAGCTCAGAGCGTAGAGTCAGTTTCGGATTCTTTCTCTCTCTCTCTCTCTCTCTCTCTTTCCCTCTCTCTCTTTTGCACTCTCTCTCTTTCTAATAAATAAATAAATTAATTAATTAATTAATAAAATGTTAAATAAATTAGAAAACAAGCAATGTCCTTGAAAACCTTGCAGACAGTAATATGTGGACGGTAATAAGTAATAAAAGTTTCTATTTTATAAAAAGAACAATACATTTTAAATCACCAGTGGAAGTAATTAGTTAGAATGAGGATTCTTCTCTAAGAGATGAATTTCTGTGAACTTTGTGCAAAATGCATTTACTGCTATACACATGGCTTTTTCTAAAATGAGTGTCCATAAACTTTATTCAATTCAGAAGAATCTACAAGCACCAAAAAAGATTAAGAAGCTCTGTTTAATCTCAAGAGCATCACCAGAAGACAGTCATTTTTTATGGCAGAATATTATTGGTAAAGATCACCAATAATTAGAGTTAGCAACTTTATAGTTTATAATTTGACTTATCCTTCTATAGTCAAACTTCTGGTTTAAAGAGAGTGCTCCCTTAAATCAGCAATATTTTGAAATAGCCACATTGCTTTTAAGTTACAGTACATTTATATAGTAAAAATTTTGTATTTCACATCAAGATGATGGGGTCAGACTTTCCTAAAATATTATGTAAGCTATCATTTCTGAAAATATAAAGATGAACAGAAATAAAGTTGTCTTCCATTTCGTCTGTGTTCAGTCAAAACTTGTCCTTTAAGATTTAGTTCATACACTTAGTACTGTTACAAATTTCTACTTTAGCCATTTCCTGACCAGATTTTGCCAATGGTTCTCCTCCAATATTTATTAGTACAAAACCTAATCTCAAATACCATACATATTTCAATACAGCATCAGTTATTTAGAGATTAAAGACCTGTACAAAGAATGACAACACTCTGGTGACCTTTTGAAGAGTGGACCCAGTTTCCTATAATGCAAAACTGATGATTCATTAAAACTTAATCTTCATGAAATATAAAGGAACACAGTCGCCTGTTATTGTATCTACCGAAGCTCATTTGAAGACAGGGATGCAACATGAGGGAACTGTGGGGAGCAAGGTTAGTATTGCTTGAACTAATGGTTGAAGGCTCTAATATTTTTGAGAACCAAACTTTTAAGAAAGTTTTTATTTTTTTATTTATAGTTTATTGTCAAGTTGGTTTCCATATAACACCCAGTGCTCTTCTGCACAAATGCCCTCCTCCATGTCCATCATCCCCCTTCCGCTTTCCCCTCCCCCTTCAGCCCTCAGTTTGTTTTTAGTATTTGAGTCTCTCATGATTTGCCTTCCTCTCTCTCCCTAACTTTTCCCCCCCTTTCTTTCCCCATCGTCCTCTGTTAAGTTTCTCCTGTTAGACCTATGAGTGCAAACATATGGTACCTGACCTTCTCTGCCTGATTTGTTTCACTTAACATGACACCCTCAAAGTCCATTCACATTGCTACAAATGGCCAGATTTCATTATTTCTCTTTGCCATGTAGTATTCCATTGTATAGATAAACCACATCCTCTTGATTCACTCATCAGTTGATGGACATTTAGGCTCTTTCCATGATTTGGCTATTGTTGAAAGTGCCACTATGAACATTGGGGTACATGTGCCTCTATACATCAGCACTTCTGTATCCCTTGGGTAAATCCCTAGAAGTGCTATTGTTGGTCCATAGAGGAGTTCTATTGTTAATTTTTTGAGGAAACTCCACACTGTTTTCCAGAGTGGCTGCACCAGTTTACATTCCCACCAACGGTGTAGGAAGGGTTCTCGTTTCTCCACATCCTCACCAGCATCTGTATTCTCTTGATTTGTTCATTTTAGCCACTCTGACTGGCATGAGGCGGTATCTCAGTATGGTTTTGATTTGTATTTCCCTGATGATGAGTGACACTGAGCATCATTTCATGTGTCTGTTGGCCATCTGGATGTTCTCTTTGGAGAAGTGTCTATTCATGTTTTCTGCCCATTTCTTCACTGGATTACTCGGTTTTTGGCTGTGGAGTTTGGTGAGTTCCTTGTAGATTTTGGATACTAGCCCTTTGTCTGATATGCCATTTGCAGCTATCTTTTCCCATTCCTTTGGTTGCCTATTAGTTTTCTTGATTGTCTCCTTTGCAGTGCAGAAGCTTTTTACCTTGATGAGGTCACAATAGTTCATTTTTCGCTCTTAATTCCCTTGCCTTTGGGAATGTGTCAGATTGATAAACTTCTAGTCAGACTCCTCAGAAAGAAAAGAGAGAACACCCAAACAGACAAAATCATGAATGAAAATGGATCTATTACAACCAATCCATCAGAAATACAAGTAATCATCAGGGAATACTATGAAAAAATATATGCCAACAAACTGGGCAATCTAGAAGAAATGGACAAGTTACTAAACATACATGCACTACCAAAATTCAAACAGAAAGAGATAGAAACTCTGAAAAGATCCATAACCAGTGAAAAAAATTGAATCAGTTATCAAAAATCTCCCAGTGAATGAGAGCTCTGGGCCCGATGGCTTCCCTGGAAAGTTCTACCAGACATTTAAAGCAGAGTTAATACCCATTCTTCTCCAGCTTTTCCAAAAAATAGAAATAGAAGGTAAACTTCCAGACTCATTCTATGAAGCCAGCATCACTTTGATTCCCAAACTAGACAGAGACCCAACAAAAAAAGAGAACTACCGGCCAATATCCTTAATAAAAACAGATGCAAAAATACTCAACAAGATACTAGCAAATCGAATTCAACAGCATATAAAAAGAATTATCCACCATGATCGAATGGGATTCATTCCTGTGTTACAGGGCTGGTTCAATATTCGTAAATCCATCAATGTGATACATCACGGTAACAAAAGAAAAGATAAAAGCCATAATATCCTGTTGATAGATGAAAAATAACGTTTTGAAAGGTTATTTATAAAAGCATCTGATTTGCTTTGCAGATAAAGTGAATGAGTAATAGAATGCTCAGGGTGCTATAAAGTTAAGGTGAATGGAGAAACCTCCTCACTATAGGTAGAAAGGAAAGTGTCTCTGCAATTTCTATAGATAGGTTTTTATTGCTGCCTTTAGGATCCAAATTAAAGCACACAAACAATAGATATTTAGAAATGAAAGCTTAATCAACTCCTCCTGTATTGTAGTGCAGGTTGTGGTATAGTAGAAAGATTAGTGCTTGAAGTCAGAAGTGCTGGATGCAGAGCTCAAGTTGGCATTAATAGGAGATTCTGAGACAGGAGTGTGCTCCAGGACTTTCTTTTTTCCCACTCCTTTCTTAGATCTGAACTTTTGGGATCTTGGATAAGTCACTTGAGCAATAAATCATTTCGATACTTTTATCTGTAACATTTAGAAAAGAAATAGCTCCACAGAATTGTGATGGGCATCAAATGAAACAATGGAGTGAATCCTTTATAAGTACAATGGAATATTCAGACATTAAGCTTCATTGTTTTTGTTACTGTTATCACTTTTCCATTGCTGGCCATCTACCTTCATGCATAGTTATAGCAATGCAATCTTTGGAGTAATTATTGACCACATATCAGTAAACAGATGCATTACCTGCGTTTATCTTCTATTTGCTCCAGCAACACAACTTAAGAATCATCTTGTTCTTTTATTCATATCTTGTATGGGATCTGTCATCCGTCCTGTCAACAGTGTTTCCAAAATATATGCGAATTCATCTTCCTCCACTTAATTGAGTGTCAACCACTGCCATATCTGCTCTGGATCACTGCTTCCCATCTGATCTCTTTTCTATTCTCCCCAGCAATCCAGGCATTAGGCACACTACTTTCTGCCGTTTTTCTTACACACCAAGCATCTTTCTCTCGTTGCTCTCAGAGCTGTGCATCGCTGACATGCTGCCTTACAGACAGGTCTACCCCAACACTTGTTGGGCTTAGAGGAACTCACAGACCTCATGTCTAAATGACCAGCTCACAAGCTAACAAGAGTATGTTGTGTTTTGTTACATCCTCCAAATATGTCCTTATGTAGAGCAATAGGGTTTATGTGATTCCAGGTGGGCAAAATATCAGATAATTGAATTTAATGTAATTATTATTGCATGTCTCAATGTTCTGGTTGAAGCGCTGGTGATGTTTAGATTAGTAATAGAATAAAGACATGCATATTTTATAAACATATAATGATTCCATGAATTTACTTTCCTTGGCTTCATTTTAGCAATGTAATGCATTGTATTGTACTCAGTATGTTTCTACAATTTGGAACAAATTCACAATAATGATTAAAAGGATCAAAATTAATATTTAATTGATTATGTTTAGAGTACATAACTTATTTACTTAAAGTGAGTTCATTAAAATAATAGTGTAGAAATATACCATTTTTGAACATGCCTTAAAAAATAATATAGGAATATGCTTTTGTCAATATTGTAAACATTTAAGTATAAATATCAGTAATATTATTTGTCATGTTTTTAAATAGTTAATTTTAACTAAGATTATTAAAATTAGAAAGACAAAAGGCAAATAATAACTTCTGGCTGTCAATTAAAAATTAAAAATATATAACATTTTAATATTTTATATAACATTTTTATTTAAATAAATTCATGTTTTAAGTATATATTAAATTCATATATTTAAATAAGTAGTATATAATAAAATTACAGCTTAAAATTTTTTTTAAATTTATTTTTGAGAGACAGAGAGACAGAGCATGAGCAGAGGAAGGAGAGGGGGAGACACAGAATCCGAAGCAAGCTCCAGGCCCTGAGCTGTCAGCACAGAGCCTGACATGGGGCTGGAACTCACGAACTGCGAGATCATGACCTGAGCTGAAATCAGCCGTCCAACCAACTGAGCCACCCACGCACCCCAAAACAACTTCTTCAATTCTAGTGTTTATGGAATATCCATATCTCAGTGTAAAAAATTGTTATAAGACATATACATATTACATTAGACCTTCTAGCATAGGTATTCATTTATAGATGATATAGATGTATATTGATGCAGATACAGATGTATACATGTGTATATGCATATATTGCAAATGCTATCCTGATTTGCAATATCCAGGAACAAAACTTAAAAAACAAATAGCAAGAAAATAGGCCAGTTGTTGTACTAAGATATGACTCCTTCTATGAGTGAATCTATACATTAAACTGAGCAGAATTTGTATTTTTTCTTACCTCATTAAGTCAGTTGCTCAAATCTTCCATCGACTCCAAAGCAGTGTCCACTTCAACATCAATGGTGCACAGTGCAAAACCTCCACTGGAGTTCTTAGAGAACATAAAGCAAAGAGAGTTGAAGCCTTTTCCAGGGACCTGAATGCTACTCGTCACAAAGGTAATGTTTAAGGTCAAAGCCAACATTGTGCTTGCAATAATGGATGTGTGAAGTGACAAATGTACCCAAGTATTTGTGTGCATGTTTTAAACAAATCTGTGTGTGTGCATGTGTGGGCGCGGGTTGTGACATGCAGTACCCTTAAAGCACCAAGCCTTATCTAAATTCCTACAGTCAGACCATACATAGTACCTTCCTTGACTTCCAATATAACTGTAACTTCCTCTCTTTCTACTAATCACTTACTGTTTCATCACCCTCTTTTACCTTCTTGATAGTACTTCTCATGATGTGCCTTATTACATTACAGTTATTACCTTACATGACCTTATAGTTTTCCCTGCTTATAATCAGACTGCTTTCCATAAAAAAGTCCTGTATAGAGGAGAAGTTTTTTCTGTGTTACTCACCAAAATAATGTTGATAAACCAGAGCTTTGCAAATAGTAGGCTCTCAATAATTATTGATTGAATGAAGAAATAAACTATTTAACTCTGATTTATAGGGCATCAGAAAGAATTATCCTCTGAAATGAATTCTTTTTTCCTCATGAATATGCTCTTCCCTTTTTCCCAGTTTTGAAATGTCATTTCCCACAAATATGGTCTTTCATTCTCCTGAAATGGTCATGAGAGTAAGACGTGAAACAAGCCATTGTTCGTAGAAATAGGGGAATATGAAATTGCCAGAATGTGCCATGACGGACACTGTATGATGTTTTCTCCATGATATACATAGTATATCACAAAGTTTCCCCCCTTAAAAATTCACAATTGGAATTGTTTTTTATATGTTAAAATGAATAAAATGTAGAAGTTGTTATCTTCTTGCTTTTTTCTTGAAAAACAGAACTTTTATTCTTCAAAAGTAAATCATTCATTTTGTTTCCCTAAAGCGTCACAAATAAATTTCAGTAAGAGAGACCATATTCCAAATCTGTGATCATTTGCACAAGAACAGGTCAAAATTTACCTTTGTATTTATCTATGGAAAAGGAGTTTGCTAAACATGTAATATTGCAAAGATTATTTCAAACAGGAGGTTTTGAAAATCAACATTTCACACAATAGCAATTTGTACAACACGATAATATGCTAACTTTCAAGATATTTACATATTTCCAGTGCAAATCTGTTCAGGCCACATCTGGAAAATTTAGTCCTTGATCTCTAGTATTGTTTGCATCTGAGAATATTAACAAACTTGCTTAAGTAAGAAAGTACTACCTTACAATCTAAGCCATAAATGCAACTTTGCTGGTGTGCACCCACTCATGCACACACACATGTGCACTAATACACACACACAAAGTGATGTTTTTCCTTTGTGAAAAGTGACTATTCATATCCTCAGATAATTTTATATTACAAAATAAAATGTGTTATTTCCAGAACTACTGAGAGCTCAACTTTTGAGAATATTTTTCTCCACTTTTTAAGGTCATTCGGTAAGTAGAAAGGCCATGATTAAAATAAGAGCTTTAAAGTTTTAAATACATAATACATTCACACAGATATATACAGAAACACACACATGCATGCCGAATTTTTTCATCAACCTAGCTAATAAAAATTTTCATAAAATAGAACCATGTTTTTCAAGAATAGACCCTAAACATAAGACCCCCCAAATTTATTTATTTTTAAAATTTTTTTAAATGTTTTTATTTATTTTTGAGAGAGAGAGAGACAGCGTGAGCAGAGGAGGGTCAGAGAGAGAGGGAGACACAGAATCTGAAGACAGGCTCTAGGCTCTGAGCTGGCAGCACAGAGCCCAAAGCGGGCCTCGAGCCCACAAACTATGAGATCATGACCTGAGCCGAAGTCGGATGCTTAACCGACTGAGCCACCCAGGTGCCCCAAGACCCCCCAAATTTAAAAATGAGTAAGATCTTGGTATATAGTACCTGATTAAAGTTATAACATAAATGGACATATGTCTATGCTAAATATTTAATCTTTCTGAAAATGAAATGTAGTTTAATAAAAGCTGGATTTGAAATATCAGGAAGCACTCATATTTTTGTTCTTGTTGATGCTGGTGAAAGGCCAACATACCACCCATTTCCACTCCTTAGTTTTAGACCCACTACCCCGATGCATACATAAACCCATGCTTAGAGAAAATTCAAGAATGTAAGTTATTTACAACATTTATATTCCTGGCCCACCATAGGCAAAGCATAGCAAAGACACAGAGTTCGCTTTTCTTTTTCTGTACTTCCTTTTCGAGCTTTTCAATCAGATATTCATCAGACATTTACTGAGAACATTATGCTGCAAATATAATGCTAAATGCTAAGGAAACAATACTGACATCTTTTCTGGTTTAAAGGAACTCACATTATAAGGGGCTTAAATTTTTGTAAACAGCATGTCAACTATACTTCAATAAAAACTAAAGGAGACTTCATGGAATTTCATGCCTATCTGTGGCTAAAAGGAGGAGAATCACACCTGGAGACACACATACATAAATAATGAATATTTAGTACAGAAATGTTTGATTGTTGTATATATGATAGGAAATGACTTTGCCACTTTAGCAAAATGAGTTCACAAACTTCATCATTTGAATACCATCCTCCTTGTATTTGCTGTTTTTGAATATATAACTAATATATATTTATTATTTTTCCGTAGATTAATCTATCATGTCTCCCTAGTCATTAAAAAAGTAACATTTTATGAGACTCAACATATAGAAACTTCAATCTTTTGCCATAAAGGAATGTTACCTTACAAATAAATGCAGTGAAACACAGTGTTATACAGTTATGGTCAAATACTATCACCAGTCATGTCTCCAAGTCTGAGAACTGCTCATTCTAGGTTAGAAAAGGTTAGAAAATATCAGAGAAGTGCTAAAGACTCCTGTCATCAGACTGGCCTTTCTGCCTGATTTGATCCGAAGTTTGAGAGACATTGAAAAAAGGAAGGTTTTTTTCTCACTATGTAATTCAATACTACCTTTGTTTTGAGTTTGTTCTCTCTGGTTTGGCTTTGTTTTGTTTTGTCTCTGTTTTCTTTTACCCTATCTTCCTGTAGGTCACTTGCACATTTTCTAGAATTTCATTTTGATTTACCTTTAGTGCTTGTTAGTTTAGAGAAACTAACTAGAGAAACTGTAGAGAAACTTTCAGCAATTTTTCTTTGAATACTTTTTCAGCTGTGTTTTCGCAGCTTTTCCTTGTGAGACTCCAATGACACATATGCTGTATCATTTTTTATAGTTCCCGGGGTCCCCCAGGCTTTCATTTACTTCTCACTCTATTTTCTCCCTATTGTTCAGACTGAGTGATTTTTATTGTTTTATTGTCTGGCTCCCCAATTCTTTTCCTTTGCCCTATTTTATTGTGGAGCCCATCCATTGGTATTTTCATTTGGGTTATTGTCTATTTTTGTTCTAATATTTCCCTTTGGTTTTTCTTTATTTAATGAATTCCTTTGCTGAGATTTCAATATTGAAAATTTGTCTCAAGTATATTTAAAATTCCTTGTTAAAGCACTCTGATGGCAGCTTTCAAATCTTTGTTACATAGTTCTACCATCTGTGTCATCTCTGAACTGGCATCTACTAATTGTCTTCTCATTCTGCTTGAGATCATTCTGGTTCTTAATATGCTAAGTAACTTTACTGAGTTCCAGAAATTTTTATATTATATTATAGGACTCTGGGTCTCTTCAAACTTTCTGTTTTACCTGGCATTTCATGATATTGCCCCAAACCCATTTCATGAAGGTGGAGAGGATGCCACATTGTTACTTCCTGGTGGAGACAAATCCAGAGTCCTGACTCCGCCTCACACACAAGAAGGATTCCTTATTACTGTTATTTGGGAGTGTTAGTTCTAGATACCCACAGGGGCTCTGCTGATACCACTGTGGTTGGTGCCTCACTAATGCTAGGTGATAGTGAAAGTCCTGACTCTTTACTAGACTTCCTCTAACACCATCTTGAAAGCTAAGTGGAGGGGTACATAATTAGTATAGATAAGGGTAAAGAAACTTCAGGTTCCCCTACAGTCACTGACACTATGTACTCAGCATCTCTACCACCCAAGGTGGGGGGGGTGCGTCATTATAGCATCACAAGGATAAAAGTCTAGATGCTTCATTTTGTCTTTGCTGGTGTGGGTGGAGGAGGAACCTGTGATATTTGTCTGTGGTGTTGGGCTGGAGTAGAGTGATTATTATCTAAACATTTTTTCTGCCCTGCTCACCTGCCTCTCTCCTGGTTGACTAAAGAGAGCAAGCCCTTCGGGGAGATCTTTTTGTGTTCATATCCACCAGCATTCCCAGGTTATAGATGTCTTAGTCTGGTCAGGATATCATGAAAGACTACCATAGACTGGGTGACTTATAAATAACACAAACTTACATTTCACCATTCCAGAGGCTGGGAAATCTGAGATCAAAGTACCAGCAGATAAGGTGTCTGATGAAACCCCCCCTTCTGGTTCATAGATGGCTACCTTCTCATATGTCTTCACCTGGTAGCAGGGATGGGGGAGCTCTCTGGGGTCTCTTTAATAAATGCCCTAATGCCATTCGTGGGGTTCTATTCTGACAACATTGTCATCTTCCAAAGACCTCACTTCCTGGTATCATCGCATTGGGACTTAGGATTTCAGCATATGACTTGTCTATAGTACCAGCTTCTTTGGTTCCAAGTGTAGGATACATGAGGCAAAAAGAAGACCCAGGGAACTCACCATTATGTCATTCTTTGGATATCAATTACTAGTCAGTTGTCTTCTCACTACGTCTCAGAATCTTTTTGCATTTGTCTTGATATAATGTCCAGGGATTCAATGATACTTAGTGAGATGAAGCAGAGGTCCAATTCAATACTAGTGAACACCTTATTGGATAACACACAAAATCATTTCAAAACCATTAGTACCTGTATTCTGGCTTTAAACATATTTGTCTAAACTCTTTAATATGATTTACACTTACCCATAATGTCTTTTAAATACTCTTTTGAAGTTTTATATCATTTGAACCTAGTTTCCTTCTTTGAATGGATTTTCTTTAATTAATTAATTAATTAATTTGAAAGAGTGAGCATGAGTGGGGGAGAGGCAGAGGGAGAGGTAGAGAGAGAATCTTAAGCCCCAACAGGGGGCTCTTTCTCATGACCGTGAGATCATGATCTGAGCTGAAATCAAGAGTTGGATGCTTAACCAACTGAGCCACCCAGGCACCCCTCTTCTTTGAACTGATTTTTTAAACCCATAGAACAACGTTGTGAAAAGTATACTGAATTAGAGCCAAACAAGCTAGATTTGTGTGTCATTTCTACCATTTACTAGGTGGGTGGTCTTGAAGAGTTTATTTAACCCCCTGTGCATCAGAGTCTTCTTCTGTTCAATGATTATATCAATATTTCCCTCTCCACAGATTTTTTGTGAGGTTAGAATGTAATAACATATATGGAGGAGACATATGTCCTTGCAACAAAATGGGTGTTTCATAAATACTTATGGAATCTGATGTCTTCAGAGCACACTATTTAGATGCCACTTTCCCCTTAAATAAATGAAATTGCTTTTACTCCAACTACTGAAAAAAAAAGGTAAAAAGGTCTAAGTTGAAGTTGGGATGGACTAGATGATAGAACTAATTAAGTTCCATAATTTTTGTGGCTAGCACCCTCAAAAAAATATGGGCATAACTCCACTTGACTAGTTCTAGCAGTCGAAATAAGCTGATATACTGCAAAAAAAAGCAAAACAAAACAAAACAAAAAAGCACAACCTCAGTGGCCTAAAACATTGAAGGTTTACCTCTTACTGACTCGTTCTACACATCTGGAAAACTCCCCAAGGTAGATGTCGTCCATGGGATGGTTCTAGATCCTGTGCCTCTATTCCACAGCAGCTACCACATGTTACCAAGGAAGGCTAAGAGAGCACTAGCGATTAGTGTAGTAATTAAATGCTCTTTGCTCAGAAGTAACATCACTTAAATTTTTCTGTGCAAAATAAGCCATATGACCTGGTCCCAATATTCATGGAATTTCATGTCTATCTGTGGCTAAAAGGAGGAGAATCGCACCTGTTGGTGGGCATTATCAGTGCCTACCACATAGAACTTCCATACTAAGCCATTGTGAGGGATAAAAATGAATGCTGTATCTGGTGCCTGGCTGGCTCAGTCAGTAGAGCATGTGATTCTTGATTTCAGGGTTGTGAGTTCAAACCCCACATTGGGCATAGAGTTTACTTATTAAAAAAAAAGAGAGAGAGAATGATGTATGTATGGCAGATATGTGTTAAAAGAAGCAGGACTTAGTAGGTATGCAACAGGTATTTACTTTAGGGGAGACAGAAATCCTCTTTTGCTCTTGGAAGTGGAGGGGAATCTTGACTAATCTTCCAATTATGGTAATTCTTTGTCTTGGTTAATAAGTTTTGAGAGACTTTTGCTGCAGATTGCTAGAAAATATCCATGGTCAAAAAGCAACATGGTTGGAGCACCTGGGTGGCTCAGTTGGTTAAGCCTCTGACTTCGGCTCAGGTCACGATCTCATGGCTTGTGGGTTCGAGGCCCACGTCAGGCTCTGTACTGACAGCTCAGAGCCTGGAACCTACTTTGGATTCTGTGTCTCCCTCCTTCTCTGCCCCTCCCATGTCCATGCTCCATCTTTTTCTCTCTAAATAAATACATAAACATAAAAAAAAAATTTAAACCATATTTTTTAAATAAAATAAAATAAATTTACAATATTCATTTAAAGTGACATAGCATTTATTCAGCTTTAATATATTATAACCTTAAGGCAAATTAAATGTGTACTTATTTTTGTAAATTAACCTAGCAAAATATTACTACAATGAGTACTAAGACCTTAAAAAATACTTGTCAAAACAGCCTGCTTATGAGTTAATACTTCTATCTAGAGGGGTGCCTAGGTGGCTCAGCCAGTTAAGCATCCGACTTCAGCTCAGATCATGATCTCATGGTTTGTGGGTGTTCGAGCCCCATGATGGGCTCTGTGCCGACAGTCCAGAGCCTGCTTCTAATTGTGTCTCTTTCTCTCTCTGCCCCCCTAGCTCAATCTCTCTCTCTCTCTCAAATAAATAAACATTTTTAAAAAAGACTTCTATCTAGGATTAAAATTTTTAGGATATATAGTAACTGTTTTTGACTAGTTAGTGTTTTCTAATACATTGGAGCCATGACTAAATAAATACACTCTCCATCAGTGGGCTGAAAGTATTGATTTGCCCTCAAGTAACCATTTTAAACCAGGGGCTTCTTCCCTTCTAAGAATGACCGAATCGGTACGACTTGTAGTATATTCAAAACTAGTAGACAAATTTTAACAATATTTTATATTCCTTTAGTCAATCTGGGATCCCCATCACAAATGGGATTCAATGGCTCACCTGTGCCTGCTGGGGTAGTGTAGGCACACGCTGAGCCAGGCAGTGTCATGTGTGACCCTGCACAGCTAGAACATCACATTCCTGCTGTTGCTCAATCTCGGGTGGCCGAAGACCACCAGGCCCTCTAAGAAATGTGGGGATGCCAACTGCTCTCACATTGCATAACTAGTTAGCGTAACAGAGGCTCATTCTTTACTGAAATTAACCAGACAAATCACGCCTCCAACTAACAGCAACGCAACACTACCCTCCTCTTCCCTTCTGCCTTTCTGACCTGGTGGTATGATAATACAAAGCAGGGAGCTGCCGCCCCCACTTTGAGATCTTGAGCGGGGAGCTAAGGACAAAGTCTACCATGAAGAGAAGGGAAAAGCAAAGAGATATTAGGAACCTGGGTCCTCGATGATTCTACTGAACCACCGAATTAACTGATCCCTCTATACAGACCACATGGCTGTGGGGGATCACAATTTCTTCAACCTTTGAGTCACTTTCAGCTGAGTCTTCTCTTATTTAGACAGAGTTTGGGAACATCTCAGATGTTACTATACCTACATAAAAAGAATTACAGAAACCATGATAGATAGAGAGCTACATATAGATCATATCAAAACGTTTTGAAATAACATATGGAGGTATGTTATTTTTGCAATCTTGCCTCAAATAATGGCAAGGAAATTGCGATGTCACCCTATCTCCCCATCTTTGGGAGTGTAGTAATTTCCTGTCCCCAAAGCTAAATAAACACTTTCATGGAAATAGGTGGTATTTGGTAAAGGAAAAGTCCACTGACAGTTCTGCCTTTATGAACTGTGCAGATCCAGAAGAGAAATTCTATCACAGGTCTGTTGTTGACTGATTAGCAAGTGGTAACATCGCTGTGTGAAGAAAGGGGCTGGTTGTTTTATGCAGATCCCCAAGGCCTAAATTTTCTGGCACCGCTAACTAGTGGTGCTTCTCCCTCAAACATTAGCTTTAACCTTTGGAAGCTTGATACTCCCAGTGGGTGAGCATTGAGGTACAGCCGGAATGGTGTGTGAGATCAGTACTCCACTTTTAATCATTTTGGAATTTAACTTTAAGCTAAAGCCTCAATTAGGGGGATTAAAGGTAACTGACACATGCCTTACTTAAGTCATCTTTCCTTACACTCTCCTAATATAAGCAGAATAATTTCTTATGCCAGGCTCTCTAAAAATCCACTCGGAGGAATATTCATCAATTCTTCCGTTATTTGTTAGACATTTATCAGGCAGAATGCTGGGTCCTTTAAATAAGACAGAATTAATAAGACCTGGCCCTAGCCCTCAGGGAGGTCACAAGCAGCCCACCAGATATGTAGAGAATAAAGGAAGATAACACAAGACAATACAAGAAGAGAAATGTCCAGGGTCTCAAAGTGGAGTAAATAAGAGAACATTTCAAGTCTAGGAATGATCTCCTTGGGGAAATTAAGAAAAGTTTGTACAGAGAGTGATCTTGAGATAGGTCATGAAGGAAAGAATTAATTTAAACCTAAGGATTCACAGGGGCACCTGAGTGGCTCAGTGGTTAAGCATTTGACTCTTGATTTCAACTCAGGTTGAGATCTCACAGTCAGTGAGTTGAAGCCCGGTGTTAGGCTCTGCACCGTGTCAACTCAGGGCCTGCTTGGAAGTCTCCCTCCCTCTGTCTCTGTCCCTACCCCATGTGCTCTCTCTCTCAAAATAAATAAATAAACTTTAAAAATTTTAAACAGAGAGCATTTTAACGTCAGAACACAAATTACAAACAAGAGATTCATATTTGAACCCAGATGGGTTTGCAACCTGACTTTGCTCTTAGTAACTAGACTTACTTTAGGAAGTAAGCTAATCATTTTGACTCCATTTCTTCATCTTAAACATGGATACAATAATATTCACTTTATAGACTTATCAGAAGAATTTATTTCTGTAGCCCATGTAAAGGTACTAGTGTCTGACCTAGTTTTTATCTAAGACATATTAACTGTTATTATTATGATTTGTGTCAAGTTTTCCTGAAGAGATGACATTTGAGATTGGGTCCTAAAACAATTATAACAAATGTGAATGTGAGTGAAGAGCATTACAGATGATTGAACAACTTGTTTGAAGACCTAGAGAACTCAAAGAACTGGAACCAGGGAGTGCTTTTTTGGAGAAGAGCATAAAAAGGCAGAAAAATGGGAGAAATCAAGAGCCTACAATGCAGGTGTGACTCCAAGCATGGGGCCTGGGAATACCAAAGTTCCAGTCAAGACATTAAAATATAACTGCTCAGCGAGTTGTATGAGCATCCTAGCACTGTAGCATCAACATTGATACAGAATGTGTCAGAGCAAACGGTCTGACACAAGAGAACTGTGAGAGTTGACCAGCATCACCAGAGCAACCTTCCTATTGTGACCTAATTTTCTAAGGAGCTCTAATATTAGACAAGAACTCAGAGAACAAACATTGAAGTCTCCTTTAGGTGCTGCACTGCACATGACATACATGTTGAGACTTTCTTCATCCACCACCTCTAGATCCACACAAGTACATATAGATGATGTCACTAAGCAATTGTTACAGTGTAAGTCTTGCTCAACTTGGGTATAGACTCAGCATCCTTCTCTACACAGCATATGTGACAGCCTCTAGCATTGAATTGGAGTTGATACCTACTTATGTACCTATTTGGGTCATTTGTTTGTTGGACCTTGAATATACTGAGAGCTGGGAAAAATAAAAGATTTGAGCTGTGAAACTGAATGATGGGCAGAGAGATGTGGCAGAAGAGGAGGTTGGAGAGATTTGAAGTTTGACTTGATTCATCAGTGCTGGCTTTCAAGATGGAGATAAGGGGCCAGGAGCCAAAGAATGTAAGTAGTTTCTCAAAGAAAGCATGGAACCCTAGTTGGCAATCAGCAAAAAATAAAAAAATTTTAAAAAGGGGACTTCAATCCTACAACCGCATGAAACTGAATTCTTCCAAAAACCAGAATGAGTTTGAAGTGGATTTACCTACAGACCTTCCAGAAAGCAACAGAGCCCTGCTGATACCTTGGTATCAGTCTTATTAAGACTCAAAGCAGAGAACTATTTGACCCTGGCTTTGCCCAGTATCTGACCTGCAGGAACTGAAATAATAAATTTGCATTGTTTTAAGCCTCTAAGTACTTGGTAATTTCTTAGAAGAACAATAGAAAATAAATGTACAATTGATACTCTCTAGGAAATGTGTCCTAACTATCGAGTTCTATGAGAAAATACCCCACCCCAGTATCTTCACAGCACATCAGGCGAGAAAGCATTCACTGAACACTCGAGTGGGTAGAAAATGTGAGTTACTGGTGGTAATGGAGGAGGACACTTGTGGGGAAGAGCACTGGGTGTTATATGGAAACCAATTTGACAATAAACTATTAAAAAAAAAGAAAATGTGAGTTACCTCCAGTACAAAGTTAGATTATTGTACATGGAAGTTAGATTACCGAACTCGTGGAGCTATAGAAATCTTTTCTATAATTGGAGCTTCATGGCATATGAACACAGCTGCAACTTTCTAGTATACAATTCCCAGTATCAGTTCTGAAGGAATGGGAAGCAGGAAACAAACGAAGCAGAAAACCTAATTAGTAAGATCAATTATGATAAGACCCACAGCTAGTTTGGGCTCTGTAACAGCTGTGGATGATAAGGATACCAGGCATGAAACTATAGATAAATTCCCATATTCGTGAAATGATTCTATAACAGGTGTTTTCCAGCCTGGGGGTACAAGAGCATGGAAGGAGGGATAGGATGGGAAGAGCTGTGAATAATAATTCAATGGCTCATTTGCACTAGCTAGATGGCTAAGTTGCATGGACTCCAGCTGGCTTCCTCTTCTTGACCTTCATCCATCTTCTAGCACTGTCTGCTTCTACCAGACCACTGAGGAATTGAAACAAATAAATGTCACCTTGAAGCTGTTGTGGAATGTGGTAATGTCATGCACAATTACCACATACCGAGCATTTGTCACACACCGAGTGTTATGTGTGCATTATCTCCTTTATATGCTCACAATGATACCCTACGAGGGAGATAGTATTATTATTCCACTTTGCAGATGAAGAAACTGAGGTTTAGAGAGGTTAAATAGCTTGCCCAAAGTCTCAAACTAGCCAGTGGTGATTGGCCTCTACAAGTCTGACATCAGAGTGCTTTATCTTATACCAAATTTTCTCCTGGTACAGGTGCAACAATTCTGTGAAGTGGTACCCAACAGCTGATCTGCTCTTGACCTGAGCCTGAGGGCCAAGATGAGAAAGTGACACAACTCTGGTTTTGCAGCAAGTGGAAGGTACCTTGGGCTCCTGGGCTGGTGCTGAATCTCAGCCTTTGAACCCATTCTCTTGTCTGTACCTGCAGAGGGCCCAGAGCAAAGGTCTACGTTCCCAAGCCCTGGGCACCTCTCCAGGTCTGCCTTCCAGCCTCCATTCTGAATGTGGGGCTGTGTCCTGACATCTCTGCTTTCCGCCTAGCCTCTGGCTCCTCGTATCTTCAGAAAGAGCATCTCAGCTTCCTTCGCAGCCTTGCCTTTGGATGCTCCCTGTAGTGGGATTCTTGACTCTAGATACTTCCTGTCCTAAACACCTTTCCTCTATCGGTGTTTCCCCCAGCCGAAGCCCAGCACCTTGGAACCAGAACCTCTGTCTATGTCTTACATTCCAGGTTCACAGCTTATTGAGAAGACAATGTCAGAGCTCTTGAATCCACCAGACATTGTTCTCATCAAACCTCACATTGCCAGGATCCTGCTTCCCAACCTGGAACCTCGGATGATTTTAATTTACTCTCAGTCGGACGCTACAGCAAATACGCTCATTTCAAAACTAGTTCAGTGGCTTCTCCCCACTTTAGGTGTGTCTCAGGGAATGCATTCACTGGAGCTTCATCTACATCAGCCGCCTGGATTTTTCTCTCCCTCATTCACATTTCCCTCACCCAGAGGGAACACTTTATTTTCCCCAGCCATAGCACAGGCTCCAGTTGGTATTCCACTATCCCCAGTCTACACTACATCACTTTCTTTGCAACCCAATCTGGGCTTTTAAAAGACTCTTTTGTTTGAAAAGTAATAAATACACATGATAAAAAGTTAAAACAGGGCAAAAAGACATTTAACGAATAGTGGACTTCTATTCCACGTGGCCACCATTGCCTCTTCCTGCTCTAGTTGGTTAGAAATTTTCCATGCAGATACACAAACACAGGTGCACATGTGTGTGCATGTGTATGTGTGTACATATATACATATGCATATATGTTCTTTTGATTATTTTAAATAAATGGATCCTATTCTGTAATATACAGTGTACATTAGCTGTTAAAAAATGAAGTAAGGCTTTTTGCATATGCTGATGAGGTAATATCTGCAACGTTTCCCTCTGTGTTGGAGATAATTACTTTATCAGGTGTTTTTACTCTGTGTTGGAGATACTACCTCATCAGCATATGCAAAAAGCCTCACGTCATTTTTTAACAGCTATAATAAATAGCATTTATCTAGCTGTACTCTAGTTTTTTCAACCAAGACCATACTAACAGACATTTTAGTTGTTTCCTGGAATTTTTTGTTATGGTAGCATTATTTTACTGCACATATAAGGATAGCATTATTATAAAGAACATATATGTAATATTAACATATATGTATATACCTACAATGTCTCCATTTAGTCTTCCAATTCTCATTTTACCCTCTTTATATTATTGTAAATTTATCTAATTATACTTATCTCTATTTATTTATTTATTTATACTCCCCCCCACTAGCCTATGATCTCCTTAAGGACAAGGACTTTGTTTGTTTTATTTACTTCTATATCCCTGGAACCTAAATTAGTGTCTGAAACAAAGGAAATATCCAATCACTTTTAAATAAATAAATCATTGAATAAATAACACACATGTTCTTGTGTGCTACTCAGAGCACTCCTGTGGGACAAAGTCCGCAAAGCAGAGATGTGAATTGAAGACATTTACTGGTATTACCAACTGTACCTTGGGAGAGGCTGTTGCGATGTGTAGTTCATCAAGAATTTGGAAGTCTTGTTTTCAGACATCTCCAACCCTGCAGTCAATTCTATACCTGATATCGTGAGGGTATGGTCCTTCTACCCACACCGCCACCCCTCTCAAGCTGAGTCCCTTACCTCCAGGGTCCTGTGGGCATATGGACACCCCAGACCACACTTCAGATCTGTTTGCCACTCCCCCATGGATGCTCCTCAGCCTCACTTGAGCCTTCAGTTGCTCACACTTCTTTTGCAACCACTCAGGGCCACAGACTCAGGGAAGATGGCCATATTTACAGGAAGCAGGTTCAGTCCTTTGGGGCAAGAAGCCCCAGCCCCTCCCCCCATATCATGATCTAAAGGGATGTGTGAGGGTTGGCATATCCCCTTGGGTGTGCCAGGGCAAGGGTCCTGCTTACCCAAGTCTAATTTGAGTACTGTTAATATTAGAAAATTCTGGTATTTTCAATTCTTTTATAAGAATTGGCTTTAACATTTTTCATATATTTCTCTTTTTTTAATAAATCACTGAACACCCTGCTTCCTTCCTTCACAGCTTCTAACAAGAAGCAAAATAGAAATGTCTACAGGAATTGAAAGCATTGGAAAGACGAAAAAAATATTTTCTAATGTAAACATTACCTATCATACTTTTTTAAAAAAGATTTTATTTTCAAGAGACCTCTATACCCAACATGAGGCTTAAACTCACAACCCTGAGATCAAGAGTTGCATGCTCCACTGACTGAGCCAGCCAGGTGTCCCTACCTATCATGCTTTTGAAACAAGTAAATTCAGGAAAAACAAAAGGACTTAGTGTGAATACTATAGGTAATTATATGGGAACTTTAACCGTGAGAAAATGTGCAGAGGGAAAATATAAAATGCTGTGTAGTCCTTTCCACTAAAGGACCATAGTCCCAAAAAGTTTTCTTGCAAAGAAATTGTTGTTAAAAATTATGTGATATTAAAGTTAACTTATTATTAGGAGGTATAGCTATAAATACAACTATCAAAGCACTTACAAACACATATCACACGTATATCCATTAAAAAGGATAAACTCGGGGCACCTGGATGGTTCAGTTGGTTAAGTGGCTGACTTCAGCTCAGGTCATGATCTCACGTTTGTGGGTTCGAGCCCCATGTCGGGCTCTGTGCTGACAGTTCAGAGCCTGGAGCCTGCTTCAGAGTCTGTCTGTCTGTCTGTCTGTCTGTCTGTCTGTCTCTCTCTCTCTCCCTCTCTGCCTCTCCCCCACTCGTGCTCTGTTTCTGTCTCAATAATAAATAAACGTAAAAAAATTTAAAAATATTTTTAAATGAATAAATAAATAAAAAGGATAAATTCAACCGATTACCTAGTAAGATTATCAGTGATGTTCTATATATCTTAAAATAAAAATATTGGACAATGTAAATTAACCTCCACTCACCTTCTCTTCCTTGGAAAAACATCTCTTTTTTCCCCTTCCCTCACAGTTCTAATATGATGATTATAAATTAGCTATACTTTGTTGGGGGAAAAATTTTCAATTTAAGACAGTACTTTTCAAACTATGTGTGGAAAAGTGTCCATTTTTTTCCTTCCCCAATCCATCCTTGATTGATATTTTTGTAAAATAAAATAAGAAATGAATCACCAGAAACATAAAATGAAAAAGCAAATAAATACATAAGACAAAACAAAATAAAAACGACCAAAAAAACCAAAGGCATATATTATGACCACAAGGAGACAGCACTGAACACATATGTACAGAAAAAGAGATTATTTATGACTAAGACCAGAAGTATGTATACATTACTTCTACAGTAATTAAAATTGCCTGTAGTCTCTAGTCACCTATGCATGCACTGTGTTTCATAATTCTGTGCCTCTGCTCAGGCTGTCCTCTACAGTTGAACACTTTTCATCCTTTATCTCCTGGTTCATACTACTTTCAAGAATCCCTTCCTCTGGAAACCCTACCCAGACCCAAGACACAAAGGTCTAAAAGCAAACCATACTGGGGTGTTCATTCTTGGTCAAGTACTGAATCTTTTTCATCATTGAATAAAGATGCTGACGTAGTGTGTTCAGGCTGCTGTAAGAAAATACCACACCATCCACTTAAATGAAAAAGAATTTATGGGGTGCCTGGCTGACTGAGTCACTAAAGTGTGCAACTCTTGATCTCCAGGTTGTGAGTTCAGGCCTCATGCTGGGCACAGAACTTAGTGAAAAACAAACAAACAAACAATGACAAAAATTTATCTCTCACAATCCTGGAGGCTGGGAAGCCCAGGGTCAAGGCCCCCACAAATTCAGTGTCTGATGAAGATCCACCTTCTCGTTCATCCATGGCATTTCTTCACTCTGCTCTAACTGTGGAAGAAGAGGGAGATCTCTCTGGGGATTCTTTGATAAGGGCCCTAATCCCATTCATGGGGGCTCCACCCTCACAACCTAATCAGCTCTTAAAGATCCCAGCCCCTGATATCATCATCTTAGGGGCTAGGAATCAGCATGCGGTTCTGAGGGGCTGGTACACAACTATTTAGTTCATAGCAGGTGTCAAGGGCAGTACCCAGTACCCCGTGGACACTCAGCACATGATTGTAGAAATGACCCAGAGAGGTTCACATGCCCTACCCTCTCTCCCAACAGTGTAGTCCCTGCCTGTTTCCCTCCCACTTGCCTGTGAAGGATATTTACAACTATATTGTAGTGATTATAATCGATATTTTTTCCAGCCACCATTCTTTTAGACAGACTTTTCTTTTTTAACTTTTTTGTTTGTTTATTTAGTTTTGAGACAGAGCACAAGTGAGGAGGAGTAGAGGGAGAAGTAGACAGAATTGGAAGCAGGCTCCGGGGTCTGAGCTGTCAGCTCTGGAGCCCGACACAGGGCTCGAACCCACAAACCGTGAGATCATGACCTGACCCAATGTCGGATGCTTAACCGGCTGAGCCACCCAGGTGTCCCCCAGCCACCATTCTTGCTGAGTTCTTGCTTCACCATAAATGAGGCACCTGAATTCTGCAGATCTTGGAAAATTCAGACCTAATATACCCAGCATCCACCCATTTGAAGATGAGGGAACAATTACTTTCAACAGGCATAGAGGTAAAAAACAAAAGCACTGAGATGGTTCTGCAGCAGTATTGCATTTGTTTTTAAATCTTAAAGCTAGATTGGGAGGAGGTGAACAAATAATATAGTGCACAATAATAAAACTTCTAGAAACTTCATCTTCTAGAACCAGATTTCACATATGGGTATGTGACAAGCCGGTTCTATTTATTCGTCTAAGTAATCAGCACATATTCCTTCTGTTCAACATATTGGGGAAAGCCCAGAAACATCATCCAGCAAAGATCATAGCTGAAATGGTTTCTACCAAAAATGGAATAAAAATTGTGAGATGGGAAACAAATTGAAATTGTATTTGTAAACTAAATAACCAACAACCATTTGTCGGCTGTTTCCTTTATGGTCACACACTCATCAATGAGCAAATCAGCATTTAAAACATCTTATTTAGGGGCGCCTGAGTGGCTCAGTCAGTTAAACGTCTGACTTCGGCTCAGGTCATGATCTCACGCACGGTTCAAGCCCCACGTTGGGCTCTGTGCTGACAGCTGGCTCAGAGCCTGCAGCCTGTCTTTGGATTCTGTGTCTTCCTTTCTCTCTGATCCTCCCCTGTTCATGCTGTCTCTCTCTGTCTCTCAAAAATAAATAAAACATTAAAAAATTTTTAAATCAACTTAGATTTCCAAGGATATTACTTTCTCTAAAATTGTTCATTATTATATATGCAAAAAAAAAAAAACGAATGTACGGAGCTTTTACTTACATGAAAATAAGTTTCATATTTAAAGCTGAAAGGGAAAGAAACATCATTGTGCTTTTCTGCCTTCGTGTGTGAAAATAGAAATTGAGAGTATTCTGCAAGTTTTAGAAGAGTCTTATGGGAAAACTCAATAAAATTGAAGAATCAACAGAATCGTATAGTATTCTTGAAGTTAAAATTGTGAACTATGTAGTCCTGTTTTAAGATAGAAGCAGTATCTACCAAGTATATGGAGAAGAGAATCCCCCCCAAACTCAGTAACCTCAGTCCTTCTGTATCCTGCAATAAAATGTGGCAAATAAGAGCTTATTTACTGCTGCATAAAACTTTGGCTGAACAGTCAAGGAGAGGAAGTCTGCTTTCGATTTCAGCCATCTGGAAACATTACGTCTCAAAACTAAGATCTTTCCAATTTTCTTGTAGGATAAGAAGCGTGTCTTCTCCTTAACTCTACACCCTGTAGACCAGAGCAGCTTTCAAAGAAATAATGATCATTATAGGTAAATTAACCCATGTGAGTGTATTGGTCCTCCAGAGCTTTCAAAAACTTGAGGAAAAATATTAACAATGATTTCTTAAAATGTGAGATCCCCACACGTTTTAAATTAGAGAAATTATTTGCAAAGTCATCATTGCTGTGTTTTGTAATCCCTTGTAAATGTAGAACATAGTCCTTTTACATCGATTTACCCTTCAAATTATTTTTCTTCTTCAAAGCAAGTAAGAGTCACTTTTTTTCTCAAGAATATCTGGGTAAAGGGATGTGCCCTGAGTTTCTAGATCAGCCCTCTGAAGTGTTGGTTTGACACTTTGCAAGTCACTTAACTCCTTTGGAACTTCTGTTTCTTTCCTGTAAAATGATACTGACCACCCACCGAACCTACAGACACGGAGGCAGCCTTGGACACTGGAGTGTGCCAGTGCTTAGGATGAAAGTGTCATGTAAATTCCAGGGAGGCAGTGTGGTCCGATGTGGAAAGGGTTCAATTAACCCCCGGGAGACCAAGGGGCTTTGCTTTCGATGCAGAAGCTAAGTGACCCTTGAGGCTGCCTCTACTCAAAGGCTCGACTCTCTCCACAGGTCAGCGTCCAGCCTCGATTACTACTCAACTGAATTCCAAACTCTTTTACTTGTGTTGCTTATTTCAGTTTTTTCCTTAGTAACTCCTCCTATCTGTTTTCTTTTTCTAACACATTTGAATTTATTTATCTATTTTTTTGCTTATAAAATATGAAAATGGCTAAAAGATTCCAGAACTCTTTTTGGGAAAAGTTACTGAAAATAATAAACAGCATAAATAATATAAATAAGTAGCAGTAACTCCTTGGAGACTTCTCCAGACAGATGCTATTTTCAAGTGATAGACCAAAATGAAATCAGGTTTCCTAATTTCATTGATCTTCCATTTACTCTGACCTTGAAAATTAATATATTTAATTCCTTATGTCATTTTAACCATGAATTAAGACAAATAAAATTTTGCAATAAGAACCAAAAATTTTTACTTAAGAGAAAATGAACAGAACTCAACCAATAAAAACTTTAAAATAAACAGCAATAGAAATGTTCAAGGTAAGATAATCACTTGAGTCACATCTGACTACAGTAAATTCAAAGAGGCATTTCTCATTCACATGGTCTTTACTGTGGTTAGGGACAATATTTACTTAAAATAAGAGGATTTTTATACAGTGCTTAACAATTCTATTTATTATTTGATGATTTGAGGTTTTCATAATATTTGCCATTCCGGGACATGATCTTTTTTGAAAAGCTCTGCCACTCTTACTCTTCCTAAGCCAAAATAATTTTTAAAATGGGTTTCACGATGATAGATATAATACACTTTCCTATTATTTCTGCTGGGTACCTCTCATTTGTTTCTTAGTGTGCTGATGACATTCAGTCTTGGGCACCATTTATAGACCAGCTGAAGTTGAGTGGAGTATGGAAGACACACCTGTGACAACAGCCCCAGGTGGGTGTCAAAGTGCTTCACTGACCAGCAGCAGAGAGTGTGGCTCCTTGGCAGGAGATTTAAGAGGCTGTGTTAAGTTGGATCCAGTTGTGCTTTTTTTGGAGCGAACCATTGCATCTAATTTCCCTTTTGAGGGAGGAAAAACATGGAAAGAAAGCGGTGGAACTGTAGGAAGGTTTTAATTGACATCAAGAAGTACATATTTAAAACTGAGATAGATGTACTTGATATTTGAAAGGAAACAAAAATAGAAAATAAAACACTTTAAAAAGCATAGAAGTTAAAAAAGTCTCTCGCAAAGAATCATAGAACATAAATCAGAACTGTGTAAATTCAGTACTTAGTTATGGAAAGCTTGTCATGTTTTTCTATTTTGCAGATTCACTCCAAAGTATGAGTAGATACAGACCAGAAATACAAACTAATACAAAATAGTCCCAGAGGTGATCGAAGCTGTAAAAATAAGTGGCACGGGAAACAAAAAAAAGTAGCTAAAACAAAACAAAACAAAACAAAACAAAACACGGCAGGATTTAGCAAGGGTGACGGAAGAGTGAAAAGGCATAAGGTGCCCACATTTTTCATGTGATAAATGGACTAGAGAGCTAAAAAATATCCCAGGCACCCTGAGGATTAAGGATTGCAAAATGGAGGAGGAATGGGGGTGGGATGAAAGATTAAAAGGGAGGATTAGACGCGTCTGTTAGGTCCTCTGGACAGAATTCAGGAGAGGAGAACCAAGGGGCCCCAGCTGCTAGGCAGGCAGCACTCTCTCCCAGATACGTGAACGAAAACAGCTTGGATCTCCCAGCCAATCAGTGCACTTCTATCTGAGTGCAACTGCCCCAGAGCGTCCAGGTACGATCAGTAGAATCAACCGGGCAGGGGAGGGGGAGAGGGGAGAATACATTGTTCATCAAAACCTAGATGTTTCTTGCTGAGTGTGTATATTCCAAAAGAGAGGCAAAAAAACCCCATTTGAATCACGTTACTCTGCACATAATAAGATCAATGTTTTTCTTTTATTGTTTGGTTTGTTTTGCTTTACATTTGTAATCAGTACTTTTGGCGAAAATATGTATAATTCCAAATAAGGTCATTCGCCACCAAAAAGATTAATTTTGCATACATCCAGAAAATAAAACACGTTGAATATCAAGGAGTGTACTAGGTTTCTTTTACAATAGTTGCTTAAGCTGTGGAAATTCCAAAAATTCAGGTTCAATAAGGAATTTCAAAACCAGGGCATAAACGAATGCATTTTTCCATGAATCCTAGTGAAACCTGTGAATTTCTTAATGAAGTGATCTCCATGTTGTTAAAAGAACCAGTGATGTTAAATCATGACAAATGCTTCCATGACAAGCGCTGGGGGGAGGGGAGCATGTTGTGTAACGTAGGACATTGATTAATGACCACTTCCTTAAATCTGCACAAAGACATTTGAGAGGCGTGCAACAATGGGTTCCTTGCTGCTGAGCGCTTTAAGTCAGCTTGAAGAATCATCATTTTCTTTGTGAAATGGAAATTATGGTTCTCATATTACACAAGACTTTTGCCATGACAACATAATAGTCACAGAAAGAAACAAATCCAATCTTCAGCTACCATAAAATATTAAACCTCGGATTATAGAACCCTCACAGTTACTCGGGCAACAACAGCAGAAATGATAGTGGGGAGCAGGGAGGATTTTCAAGACCAAGACTAGAAGACCAGGACGGGCCCTGAAAATACAGACCAAGTTTTTTCACAGAATGACCATTAAGAATCAGTTCATTGTACTGGTCCAAATGTAAAATACCTCCTTTTGCTCTTTTCTTCATCTTTTTTATTTTTCATTTTAATATTTTTGCATCACTTCCAGCAGCCCCTTCAGTAAGTTTAATAGACTCCCTCTTTTGTGTAAAAAGACAGGTCTGTAAAAGAGGGTCTTAAAAAAAAAACCAAATAAACAAAGACCCCTATTCATTATTTTTCAAAAGGACCCTAGTCAAGCCCTACCCTAACCACTGCAGCAGACAACTTCGACTCAAAGAAAGAATGCACTCCCTCATGGTGATCAGTAGCAACCCTGGATGCTGAAGGGTTTTTCCACCAATATTAGACCAACCGTGTCATTTGTCACCAGTACACAGCGCTCCTCTTACCAACTTCTCTTGAACAGAGTTGGCTATAAACTCTTTTCCAGGTGTTGCTGCCATCGAGGATTTGTCTGCAGAATTGAGAAGAGCCAGGAAAAACAGTCATTTTTGCCCAAGAACGTAAGTCTATCCAGTAGTGGAATACGCCAGGGATATCTAAGTGAGCGTTGGGTTTTGCACTCAGCTTAAAAGTGATCCTCCGCTTGATCTTCTCAATGCATTTTCTTAAAAGTCTTGAAAGCTGAACATCTCTGAAGAAATGGTTCTGAAAACAAGGCCAAGAACACTAAAACCTCAAACCCATGTGAATGGGATCAGCCGTTTGTTCTAAACCTCTTAGTCACTCGAAGCGGGTCAGCTGACCCCACTCTTTCACACACACCAACACGTTCTTGGGATAGGACTTTGTCTTGGGAGGGGTAAGGAAATGGCCAGAAACCACATCGCTCATGACTGGACTAGCAGACTGAGGATCAGAATCTGTTCCATCACCCACTCCCCCTCCTGGTGCCAGGCTGTTCCTTCATGGGCAGGACACGGTTCCTAGTCTTTACAGCAAATTGAAACAAGTCTGAGATAAAGTGTGTCCCGAAGGAGTTTCATTCTCCTTCAACATGATGAAAACGCAGATTGTTAAATAATAAGATAATGAAGTGGTCCAAAAGGCCACACGGTAGCAGAAGAGTCATTAATATCAGTTTTCAGTTGTGAAAAACACTTCGTGGGTGTCACGGAGACAGTAAGTTGAACAAGTGAACTCCTACCTGGCATTTCACTTCGGTGCAGCAGAGAAGAGCAGAGAAAGTTGGGGCCTGGACTTGGGAGAGTCTTTTTGTTTGTTTGTTTTTTAAACATAAGGCTTTTTTTTGTAAATGTTTTTACTTATTTTTTTTTTGAGAGAGAGAGAGAGAGAGAGAGCATGAACAGGGGAGGGTCAGAGAGAGAGAGGGAGACACAGAATCTGAAGCAGGCTCCAGGCTCTGAGCTAGCTGTCAGCACAGAGCCCGACGTAGGGCTCGAACCCATGAACCGTGAGATCATGACCTGAGCTTGGGCCAGACGCTCAACCCACTGAGTCACCCAGGGGCCCCAGGAGAGACTTGATCAGGGCCTTCCGCTACCTTGAGAAACACATTCTCTCCTCCCAACAAACACCCTGTGTACACTGTCCTTGCTCTGTCTCTGGCGGAGGTTTTCCCTGTACTCTGGAGTGATAGTTACTCATTGAATATATAGAGGTCAAATTTTTTAAAGGGCCTGGAAGGCACCTGCTCACTAACAAAAACAATGTTTTAACCTTACCTCTTGGAGCCAGTACCCCCAATTTATAGATTTTCCCCTATTGGTGATTCATAGGCAGGGAAAGTAGACACTTTTGTTGAGTGAGCTGATAGAATGCTTAGGTTAGAGAGAGCTGCTTGGGGTTCCTGGATTACAACCACAAGCCCCCTTCCTGCGTGACATCGCCCACTAGACCAGTATCTACTGGGCGCTGCAGTTCTAATGACACACGGCAATTAACACAACATTTTAATTTGAGGTGTATAAAACTGACGGAAATGGTCGTTTCCTTTTTAGAAGCTGATCCTTAAGCCCAGGAACTTCTCATTTATAAACAGGACGGCTGAGCCGTATCGGCCTCTGTTCCCATGCTGAAGCCCATTTGTGATAAACTTTACCCACGCATTTACCTCTTCACCCTCTTATCCAACCCCAAGAAATTCAGACACGGTTTAAATCAGTCACTAATTGCTCTACAGTTTCCACACTCCCCTCCCAAATTTGTAAAAAAAAAAAAAAAAAAAAAAAAAAAAAAAAAA
>NC_043714.1:60783836-60802479 GCF_006229205.1 Suricata suricatta
GCCATTGGGAGGCACATATTTAACCTGAGTCTATGTAACTAGTCGGGACCTTACTAGATACATTTATTTGCAGTAACTTAACCCTGCCTTCATTTGCTATTCTACCCCCTTTTCCCATAAAGTTTTAGCTTTTTTAAACATGACATCTACTGTTATGGACTGAATTGTGTCCCCTCAAAATTCACATGTTGATGCCTTAGCCATCAATGGGACTATATTGATGGGGCTTCTAAAGAAGTAATTAACTTTAAGTCTTAAGGGTGGGGCGCTAATTTGATAGGACCGGTTTCCTTGGAAGGAGAGGAAGAGACTTGAAACAAGTGTTCTCTCTACGCATGCGGATGTGAGCACAGGTGCGAAGGTGAGCCTCTGCCAGCCAGGAAGGTCTCACCAGAAACCAGTCCTGTGGGCACCTTGGTATTGAACTTAACAGCTTCCAGAACTGTGAGAAAATAAATTTCTGTGTTTAATTGCCCAATCTGTGGTATTCTGTACTGGCAGCTCATGCACACTAAAATACCAACTATAATCTTTTTTTTTTTTTTAATTAAACAGTCAAACCTTCAAGGTAGAAAAGAATTGCACTGTGTAAGTTATGTAGCCATCCCTTCTTTCCCTATCTCCAGAGAGATACTGGCCTATCTCTATACCCTCTTGGAGTGGTTATTGTTGGTGGGAAGTCTACAGGTAAATCCTGGGACATTTACCAGCACAATTCCACCTAATGTTCAGAAGTACTTTCTCCCATTAACCATGACTTCCTCATTTACCTATTGCATGGGTCTGGGCCGGAGAAGGGGTGAATTTCTTTATTCAAATATAAAATCTCAGTCCGTCTTGACCCATTCTTGTGCCTTGTAAATGCTACAGCCCTCAATGCCCAGGGCTTTCTTGGCTCTCTCTCCTGCTCTAATAAAAGCTGTTCCATAAGGGCCAGGAACGGACTCTCTTTTTAGTGATTTTCTGGCTCCTGCTCGTGTATATAGAAGCAAGGATGACATTAGGAGAACATGCACTTGGGGATACATCTGGGATTTTATAGAGCACCTAAAATCAAATACATCTTGTCACCTCCTTCTGGGGCACCATAAATTTCCCCAAATAATCCAGGGACATAAAAAGTCATATGCATTCTACTGTGAAAATTTTGTTAATTCTTATGAATGAGTAACCATGACCTTATTATTCCAAGAGAGCATTTGTGCCTTCCCTGCCTTGAGTTACATTAAATATTGTGAAACCCTCTATATTGACTAATAATAGATGACATCCCCAAAAATGTCAACTCTCTGATAATGAGAAAGCAACTCTACTGACCAAGAGAGATGAGAAGAAACTTATGATTCCTCTGGCCACAATTATTGATAGAGTCATTCCCAAGAACTAAAGATGACAGACATTTGCAAAATTGATTTCATAGCATTGTGCTATCAACTTGCAACATTTATAACATAAATTTTGTAACCAAGTAGCTTGATGTGTTAGGAGTGCTTGGTTGTCTGACTGCCACTTGTCTTAGCTACTATAACGAAGTCCATAGGTCAGGTGGTTTAAACAATAAGCATTTATTTCTGGAGTCTGGGGAGTCCAAGATCAAAGTGCCGGTAGATTCCATGTGTCTGGTGAGAGCCCTCTTCTTGCTTGGCAGATGACTGCCTTCTTGCCGTGGTCCTCATGGCAGAGGGCGTGATCATCTTTCTCATGGATTTTCTTACAAGGGCACTAGTCTCATTCATGAGACTTCCATCCCAATGAGTAATTACTTCCCAAAGGCCCTCCTTCCAAATTCTATCACATTGAAGATGAGGGCTTACACTTAGGTATTTGGGGCACCACAAATACTCAGTCCATAACACTGTTCTGAAAAATAATGAGGCAAAGCACTACTGTTGGAAGGGTTTCCTTGAAGTTGACAGTGAGCCATCTCTTGCCCTGAACGCTTTCATCTAGCTTTAGTTGTGTTGAAATGTTGGCCTTGCCTTTTTAAAAGAACATTTGAAACTCTCGCACACATTGACCTAAAAGGTCACACTTTTGATCAGATGATAGGGTGAGAAGTTCTAGTGAGACATGGCCAAAAGTGCACTCAGTAGATGTTATTGTGACCGGAAGGTCCCAGAGAGCTTATAGCTGTCAACAGTTTCAGAGATTTCAAAGGCCACTCTTCCTACTGCTTTTCATCTTGACTTTTAAGAGCCACAAACCTTTCAAAATGGATATGTGCTGAAGCCAACCCTTGGGCAGTCTCTGTGAGCGTACCAACTTTTCTTGAAAGATGCAGAGATGCTAAGAGCTAGAAAATTGACTCTTTGGCCTTGGTACCTGGAAAAGGACAAAAGTTTTCTATCAAACCTTGGAAAAGAAACATGTGATCTTGATTTAACTCAAGAAAATGAGACCCAAGACCCTCATTTTTTTCCTTGCAGCTAAGCTTCACTTCAATTTTCCCTCTATTGCTTTCAGTTCAAGTAATACATGAGTCTCTTGGATCAAAAAAAGTTCTGACTCTATAAAATAAATACCCAATAAGTGTGTAAGTGTACACATACCTATTTGTGTAAGTATACATCTTTCATGTATGTGTGTGGCAATATACATATCTCCCAGAAGAAAATTTGCATTTACTTATATTTAATTTTTTTCCATGTAAAATGTAATCATTGTTTCTGTTTTTATTTCTCAGACATAATGCTTATACTTTACAGAATTTCAAGGGCATGAGTGTTTAGAGAGCACTGTCTTTAGCCATGGGTACTAAATGGCTTAATCTCTTGCTTCTGACACTCTCTACTAAACCACTAACTAGGTATGGTGATCTCTATCATCTAAAAATGAGTGAAGATCAGAAGAGATTTATGGAAATAAGATGCAACTAACATTTGCTTTTTGTCTTTTGGGACCTACGTATATGGATTAAATTTGTGAAAATAACAAGTGTAAGGGTATCCTGTTGATCGTTAAATAGCTGGTGATGAAAATTTATGAAGTATCCATATATTTCATGTTAATTATCTCTAAATGGTTTTGATTGCTTCTTCATCAAGAAAAAATATCATGCGACCCAAACATATGTATACATTTGAGAATATGTATATATAAGATTTGCAAAAATAGAAATTTAAAAATTATTACATCAAGATGAAATAAAGTTACATGACTTTTATTATGTTTAAGAATAGTACAAAACTTTTTGCTGTCATTAAAATATTTTTAGCAATTACGTTAGTCTGAGTAGTGCTGTCTTCCTTGTAGTAATGGCGATGACTTTTCATTGGCTTATCATAATGAATTTTATTTCTTGCTCACATCAGAGTCCAATGTCAGTATGCTTTCATTGGTAATTTTCTCTCACATAACTTCAGGCTGAGTCCATATTGCACTGTGGCAACATGTGGCCTCCATAGTCACTTTAGAAAAGGGAAGTAAATTCTAAAAGATTGCACAAGAAGTTTTAAGGGCCGGGTGCAGAAGTTAGCACACAACTCTTCAACTTCTATGTCATTGACCAGAATCCAGTCAAATGACCTTGATCTTACAGTGAATAGGCTGGGAAATGAGGTCTTCCTGTGTGTCCAGAAACAATAATGGAGTGAATGCCTAGCATTGTTTCTATGATAACAGAGTTTACTGCTTTTAAAATTAATGTGTTTGATTCATTTAGTGAGAGCAAGACAAATGAATAAGCTTGAAAATTGTAAAATACTGGTTTCATACACCATATTACAGAAATTCAAAGACCTGGTTCTAAATTTAATTTATTTTGAAACTGGCTTTAAGAGCTTGTGGTTGCTGAAAAAGTTACTTCATAAAAATATATAGATTAGGAGAAGAGAATCTGACAAATGTTTTTGTGTGTTGTGAGCCTTAAAACTTGTTAGCCTAACAAGGGAATGTACTTTACCTTTTGACCCTTGAGTCTATTACTTCCTGCAGGCCATTCTCTGCAGCAGGAAAAATAACTGGTCCTCTAATGATTTCGGTATATTGCTCTTAAAGAATCTCAAAACTGGTTCCTAAGCACTTATTTTACCTTGAGAGAAAATTCTGAAAAGTACTTGTTTTAGTACCAAATATCTTAAAGCACTATTAGAAAAATCAAAGAGCTACATCTTAGTAATGGTAGGATCAGACTGTTACTGACTCACAAACTATCAAGGCACAATATGCCCTTAGGAGGAGCTTCATAATTCATTGAAATGGATACAAATCCATAGTTGGCACTGTCTCCCTAATAATTTTAAATATTCAGGTTAACATCCTACTGCTATTTTATGGCATCGGTGATGTAAAGCTTGTTCTAGAAGAACAGGCTGGCTTCTTTTCCATGATCCTGGATTCTGCAGGACTTACATTTTTAATATTGTCTTCAATTTTTGATTTCTTAACAGGAACATTTTCAGCCACTTACTCATTTCGTTAGCATTCGGTTTTTTAAAACTACTTGATGTGATTTGTAAATTCACTTAAGTGGATAAAAGTAAAGTTCAAATCATTGCAATGCACTAAAAAAGAGAAAGATGAAAGCTCCATTGGCAATCCCTTCCCACTCAGACTTCCGCTCTTCCCTCTGGACATCTCTTGAGTTGTGTGTGACCATCTGCTTGTGACCTGAGTGAGCCCCCCACCCATGTCCATCTATGTTTTAAATATTTGTAAAATAATTGACTTCTATTTACAAATAAATACAAGCCCAAGTTCTAGTATTTCTTCTTTCAACCCAATGGAGCATCTTAAGCATTCCTGAGTACACATGTCCCACACTGAACACACTCTCTAGGAACCTACACATGATAAGAGTTTTTGTAAGTTAATCCTAGAATTTTAGGTAGGAAAACTTGATATAAAGCTATTTAGTTCTGCCTGCATATTAATTTTAGTTTTCCATTTTAGTACTATTTTCTTTGTATTGTTTATCATAATCTTTCAGTGTTTACATTTTCTGAAGTCTTAATCAGGCTCTGGATATTAGCCCAGGTGAGTTATTTTTAT
This sequence comes from Suricata suricatta, assembly GCF_006229205.1. Lineage (NCBI taxonomy): Eukaryota > Metazoa > Chordata > Mammalia > Carnivora > Herpestidae > Suricata > Suricata suricatta. The sequence continues at coordinate 60,788,826 of NC_043714.1, forward strand.
GTGAAAAGTTCATGGGTGGGAGGGAGGGAAAGCACAGGGGTTTGAGCATGGGCCAGTGAGGCTACTTCTGCCCACGTACTAAAATCAACATTGCTGCAGCTTTCGACTCCCATCCACCAGCACATTTATGTAAGAAACACATGAGGCCCCATGTTTTAATGTCCATCCAGTTTGTTGTTGAAAAAAGAGTAATTATAATTCACTTATACAGAGGATTTCCTAAATTTACATTGGATTTTATGCTACTTTGGGTAAGATGTTATTGTATCTACTAAATATAGCAAATACATTGTGGTGAACAAGATGGCCTTGAAGTTGGACTTTCTGGGTTGGAATACTGCCTCTGCTCCTTCATATGTGCACAGCTTTGACCATTTATTTAATGTCCGTTTTAACACTCAGTTTTCTGGGGCACTTGCGTGTCTCAGTCAGTTGAGCATCCGACTTCCACTCAGGTCATGATCTCGAAGTTCATGCGTTCCAGCCCCACAACAGGCTCCGTGCTGACAGCTCAGAGCTTGGAGCCTACTTCAGACGCTGCATCTCCCTCTCTCTCAGCCCCTTCCCCACTCACTTTCTGTCTGTCTGTCTGTCTCTCAAAAATAAATAAACACTAAAAAGACTCAATTTTCTATCTCACAAATGAATTTGAAGTTTAAGTGAGATAATACACTAGCTTGCATGTAATGCCTGACAATTTGTGGCCAATATGTAGTTTTATTATTACACTAATAGTTACTACTAATATCTATGACTACTACCACTGAATAGTATAGGGATAAATATTTATGCATGTGTGTATGTATATATCCTTTGCAAAATTTTACTCTATTTTAAGATGTTTATGTTTCTTGATTTATCCTTAAGCCACTGTTACTAAAACCCTCCAACTTGCATCATGACATTGTCCTTCTGTGCTGTATAAATCTAAGGGTAAGAGTATGGATGTCAGAATATGGGTTTCACTGAAGCTCTTAGAAGTGTCTGTTAAGAGTCTGGAGCATTTTGTGTTTTAAGTACTATTGTTCATTTATGTACTTATGTATTTGTCTTGATATTTTTTACCATACTACCCCATTATTTTTTATTTTTATTTCTTCTTAATGAACCATTAATAAAGCATTTCTGGATTTTAGAGCAGAATACCAAAAGTAAATGCAAGAATAACAAAAATCTGTCCTGTTTGTGTCACAGTCTGGCCCATGACTCAAGGTCAGTATTGAAGCCAACAAAGAAAAGAAAAATAAGCCAAGGACTGAATTCATATTTGGACTGTTGCATTCTGGGTGTGTCAGGGAGCTTCAGAACCTTTTAGGTTAGATTACTTACTCTGTTCTCATTTCCCCCTGCTCCGTGTGTTTTTCAGGAAGAGCTTCCAATGGAAAAGGCACTGGTCCATACCAGCTGCAAGAAGTTTGTTTATAATGATCAATTCAAATGAGCAAACAGTGATCGAAGACCTATCATGTGACAGAATCTGCGCGAAGTGGCAACACAAAATAAGGAACCAAATACCAGGTCTGCCTATCAAAGTTTCAAACTGCAGTTGAGAAAGAGGCAGAGGAGAGGGAGCGAGGGAGAAAAAGAAGAAAGAAGGGAGACTGGGATGGATGTCCCTTAGGACCTCCACAAAGATAAGCACTGAAACAGAACAAATTGCTATGGAAGAAGGGAGATGAGCTAAATCTTTTAAATAGTGTGAAGAAGCTAGGAGTTCTTTCTTGAATGCACCTATAAACTAAATTCCCTACTTGATTTTGAAATAGCAGAGGGATATCCAGGTTTCCATTTCTTATTCCTTTTATTTTACAATTAAAATTAGTTTTTTAAGTCCTGAAGATGTAATGCTGCCAGTGGAGATTATACTTGCTGAGTTGATAGTGTACCTCACGGCTTTAGACCAACCCACCTCATTGGATCCATGGTATTAATGAGGCCAGAGTTCATCTGGTGTCCCCCAGCCCTTGCAATTTAGAGCAGAGGGAGGCTCCATCTCTCAGAATAAAAAAATAAATTTAAAAAATCCTCCAAATAGGAGAAATTCTTCTTAAACATTAAGCTGCAAATAACTTTTTCTTCTATGTAAATTATGTTCTTACAGATGCTAGTTAATTGTGTCAGTTATTAGAGACGAGCAATGATAATGAGAAAGTGGAACTAGGATTTTGTCACTAGGAAGAGAGGCATAAAATCTCCTAATTTAACAAGCAAAGCTCACCAAGTTCTGCCGCCTTAACGAATCGATGAAAGTCACGAGGGTAATGTGACCTACCTGAGGGCTCAGCTACCTTGTAGCAAAACTGTTACGGGAATGTATATCTCCTGATACCTCATCTAACAATTTGTCAGCACAGATTCTTCTCCCATGTCTGGTAGTCGGAGCACCCATGTTAGAATGGGCAATATTCCCATCTTTCTTAAACCCTTTCCTGTCTGAGTAGGTCTGTGCCTGCAGGAGCAAGTAAGACTTTAGGCTACACAATCATCATCACCCACATCTGTGCTTGCTTAGGAGTAGTGTGTAGATGAAGGGATTTTAGCACCGTTTTCCAAGAAATCCTTATTGTACTGCACATCACGCCAAGGATTTGATTGTTTTAGGTGAACACAGGATGCATAACAGGTGGGTTAAGAGCAAAGCATTTAGCACCACTTCTGAGTGAGTCCTGGGTCTATCCTTCACTAGCGATGTGGCTTTGGGCACATTATCCTCTCTGTGCCTCTGTTTCCTCAAATCTAGAATAAGAAGAATAATGATATGTCACAGGTTTTGGGGATTGAAAGAGGTAATATATGGAAATATACTTTGTATTGGGAATTTATTTCTTTTTATTATTGATTGTATTTATCTATTAGCCGATTGGTGGGCAATTAAGCTGTTTCCAGTTTGGGGCTATAATAGCTAAAGCCACTATGAACATTTCTGGACAAGTGTTTTTGTGAATATTTATTTTCATTTTTCTTGACTAACAACTGAGGTCATAGAGTAGGTGTATATTTTACACAACTAGAAACAGCTCGATTTTTTCCCAAAGTGGTTGTACCCTTTTATATTCCCACCAACAAAGTATGAGAGTTGACTTGGCTTTGTTCATTTTCTCTATTTTACGTGTTTTCTTTTCCGTTGATTTCTGCTGTTGTCGTTCTAATTTCCTTCATTCTTCTTATTTTGGGATTACTCTTCTCTTTCTTTCCTATCTTCTTAAGGTATAATTTTAAGTCTTCAGGTTTAGTTCTTTTTATTTTTTTTCCTTTTTACTGGTAGCATGTAAAGCTATCCATTTCCTTTTGAGCACACTTTAACTGTATCCTTCAAGGCTTGATATATGTTTTCATTATTAATTAAAAATATTTTCTCAAGGCCCCTGAGTGGCTCAGTTGGTTGGGTGGCTAACTTAAGATCTCACATTTCATGGGTTCGAGCCCCATGTGGGGTTCTGTACTGACAGCTTGGAGCCTGGCGCCTGTTTCAGATTCTGTATCTCCCTCTTTCTCTGTCCCTCCCCAACTTGTGAGTGTGTGTGTGTGTGTGTGTGTGTGCACGCGCGTGTGTGCGAGTGCACGCATGCACTCTCTCTCTCTCTCAAAAATAAATAAACATTTTAAACATTTTTAAATAAAAATAAAAACATTTTCTCATTTCTCTGTTTTAAGAAACTTAAATTCTGGAAAAGTTTTTGATTTACAGAAAAAATGAGAAGATAGTCCAGACAGTCTCCATGTAGCCCACACTCAGTTCCCCCATTCTCAGGATCTCCGTTAGCTGGTAAATTTGGTACAACTAGGGAATCATTTTTGGACAGTTACTATTAAGTAAATTCCATACGTTATTCATGCCTCCTTAGCTTTTTTGTCTTTTTTCTGTTCCAGCATCCCACAGGATATTACAATACATTTAGTTATCCTTTCTCCCTGGGATCCTATCCGCCATGCTGGTTTCTCAGACTTTCCTTGTTTTGATGACCTGGACAGTTCTGAGGGGTACGGGTCAGGTATTTTATAGAGTGTCTCTCCCAGTTGGGACTTGTCCGATGTTTTCCTCTTGATTAGACTGGAGTTACATGTGATTTCTTTTTTGGTAGTGGATTCTTATACTATCCACATGTTTGGTATTATTCTGGATATGTTATTATTCATACTTTTAAATTTAATTTCATGTGTAAATATGGATTGAGACTCGGGCTGTGGCCTTGCATAGTATCATTTTTGAAGTATCATTCTGAAACATCTTTCTTTAGATCTTGGTGAGTACACCAGGAGGAAGTGAAAAAAATGGGTATTTGACAGTTATTGCGTTTATTCTTGCATAATTATCAGTTAGGGACACATAAACGTTCTGTTCATCTTATCTCTATCTTTTCTGATTTCCTTTTTGTTCCATTACTCTCTCAATTGTTGATAAAAGGGTAGTAAAATCTTTAACTATGTTTATAGGATTGTCTTCTCTCCCTTTCTGTCCGTGTTGAAACGCTGGTATTAAATACACACAATTATAGTCTTTGATTAATTGACTTACTTTTTTTATATACTTAAAAATTTTTTTATTTTGAGAGAGAAAGCATGCGGGCAGGGGAGAAGAGCAGAGGGAGAGAGAGAGAGAATCTCCATCCTGAGCATGGAGCCCGACACAAGGCTCAATCCCACGAACAATGAGATCATGACCTGAGCCAAACTCAAGAGTCAGATGCTCAACCAACTGAACCACCCAGGTGCCCCTGATTAACTGACTTTATTGTCATTATGAGATGTCTGTATTTTAATTTGGTAATACTCTTTGCCTTAAAATGTATTTTACCTCATATTAGTATAGCCAATCCTACCTTCTTATGCTTACTATTTGCATTATATATTTATTTCCATTTACTTTCTTAATTCCTATTTGTGTCTTTTGATGTAAATTGTGTCTCTGATAGAACAGACCAGTGTATAGCTGGGACTTATAATTTAATGCATGGCGACAAGCCTTGCCCTCTAATATGAAAAATATTAAAAAATGTTACATGGCAGGATTATGGGCCACAACACAGCACAGAATAATTAGCTTTAGTTTCAAAAGCCACAGTTTAGGTTTTTTCAGTCTTCAGGTTAAAGTTTCCATAAGCTGAATAAGGTAAGTAGGAGGGTGAGATGCTACCAAGCCGATTCAGCCACATTTGTCCCCAGGGCCAGTAAGGTTTGGAGCACTTGTGTTATTGCAGAGAAGCTTCCTGGGTGATCCATTTCTCCCTTGTATGACCTTGAGCAAGTTGCTTTATCTCTCTGACTTTAATTTTTCTTTTCTGAAAAAAATCTCAAATTTTCTGGGTTGTTGAATTCTTAGCTTAAATATTACTTTACTGGAAAGAACTGTCACCATCCCAAGATCAGAAGTTCATCTCTAGGTTACTTTTCATAATATTATCTATCATGATAGTCGTCTGACTTGCAATTATTATTTATTAATATGTTAACTTCTTCAATATTTGACTCTTCCAATGGGCTGCAATTTACATAGTGACATGTTTAATGAATATTTCTATCTATATCTGTACATATCTGTATCTATAGAATGTAGATATATAGAGATAGAGATAGATATACACATAGATATAGATAGATATATAGAAAATGATATAGATATAAATATATAGTACCAGTCCAGTGCCCTGAGATAATAATCATTATCATTTGCTTTGTATTTATGATGTGCCAGACATTTCCCTAGATATTTATATGCAATTTTCATAGCAATCTTACAAGATAATTTTTATGCTTATTTCACAAGTAAGGAAAACAGCATAGGACCCAAAATGCCAAGTAATTTGCCTCAAGTTAAAGCTAGTAATGTAACATTCTATGACAACTATATTAAAAAGAATGAAAGAGATAAAAGCTAGTATAAAGTATAGATAATTTGGTTCAATAATATCACCTTAACAAATTTTTAGAAATATTCTATACTGATTCAAAGGAATGTGGTAAGTGCTCAGAGAGTATTTTTAAATGTATAATAAAAACTTAAATGATAATAATGAGCTTGTGCTAAATAATTTATACAAAATTATCTGTTTTAATTTTCGGAGCGATGTCATGCCCCAGAAGGTATTGTAATTCTGTCAAATGATGAGCTATTAAATGGCTAGATCAAAGTCACACAATTAATTTGTTTAAAGATTAGAACTTAAATGCCTATCTTCATCATTGATCTTTGCTCCAAAATTTTTGAGAGGATGAAATAAAGAATGATTGTGAAGGTTCTTTGTGAAGTGCAGAACAACTTCTGGTAGAGAATTCTGGTAAGATAGTCTCATAGTCTATAGTATGGAGTAGATATCACTTGGCTCTTCCTGACTCCTAATATCACAGTCTTCACCATGAGAACTTACAACTTGTTCCACTGAATCAAAGTCTACTTAACCACACCTCTGTCTGAGTTTGCCTTCATGGCTTGTGTGTCCAATGAGACAATGAATAATATGACAAAAATAAAGGCTTGAAAATCACTTGTTTATCAGGACTTTATGCTTGCTGCTCTTGGGAATCCTGCAACCACGTGAATAAATCTGGGCGAGGCTGTGGGATAATTAGAGACATGTGGCCTCACCCCACTGACACTGACCAACAACCAGACTTGTGAGTAGTGCCATCCTGACCACCCATCCCCAGCTAAGCTACTAAGTGGGCCCAAGCTGGAACTGCTCAGCCCAATGCACAGAATTATCAGGAATAATAAATTTTTTGTGTAAGCCAAAATGTTTGGGGGTGATAGTTACACAGCAAGGATTAACTGATGCAATTCCCACCTTTCATTTATTCCTTTGGTTTGCACCATTAGATAGATGCAGGTTCCACTGGTAGTTGTGGTGGTAGAGGAGGAGATGGTCTAGTGAAAGTAAGATGAGAAATTGAGCTCAGTGTGCCCCATACTATGTAACAACTTGATTTACTTGTATTTAAACAGAGAAAAATGTGAAATCAACTATGGCTAAACACATTCTACTCTTAATTACAAATAATCAGATTGTAGATGGGGTGCCTGGGTGGCTCAGTTGGTTAAGCGTCCATCTTTGGCTCAGGTCATGATCTCACAGTTCATGGTTTGAGCCTTGCATTGGGCTCTCTGCTGTCAGACAAGAGCCAGCTTCAGATCTTCTGTCCCTGTCTCTGTGCCCCTTGCCCTCCTCTCTCTCAAAAATAAACATTTTTTTAGAAATCACATTGTGGATGAAATATTTTTGGTGGCTATATTTTAGAAAAAGGATGTTATAAAGGGTCTTTTTTTTTTCTATTATATAAACACACTAGCCAGATTATTTTGTAAGACATCTTGGAAAGAACATTAATTTTCATGCTAAACTTGTTCTGTAATTTTAGCCTCATTGGAGGAATGGATGCTAAGGAGCACTTCTGCAATGTTCCCTTCATATCATTTTGTCTATCCTGTTCTACCCCTAAGACATCTTCTATAAACGCAAGTATTGGATACTCTTTAAAACTGTAGATAAAATCTATTTACTATATAGCAAACATTGCCAGGATGATTTTGGTAAGCTCACAAATTCAAACATATTGCTGACTGTCATCAATCAAAACTAACTGAATATTTTTTTATCTTAAAGCAAACAGAGGTCCATGTAAATATACACTACTTAGTGACTTATAGAGTTCATATTTGTCATCGTCGGGGAGGCTCATTCGAAATCAATGCCAGGGTTCTTCTTAGACAACTCATTCCAGGCTTTTGTCTTTGTCCAAATAGCTTATGCCAGGCACATGGAATGAATACAGGGTTCAGATTCCAAAAAAATTGTTTGATTTTTAGGATTATAATTAACAAGCCATGTTTTTTGGGATAATGAGGCTAATTTCTTTGTAAATAAATTTTCTTACTTCTAAAATAGCTTGTATTTATCGACTATTTACTATGTGCGAAGCACGGGGCAGTATGCTTTATATGAGATATCTCATTAATTCTCACAGAAACCCTGTGAGGTAGGCTTTTCATTATTCTCATTTTGCCACAAGGAAACTAAGGTTTGGAGTTTAAGTATCTTGTCTAAAGTGATAGACTGTGATTTGTAGAGCCAAGGTTCTAGACAGTTCTGACTCCAGAGCTCAAAACTGTAATTACTCTGCCGTAATAATTCTCTCCCCATGCTACCTCCATCTCAGTTCTCTTGAGAATTTTCTTCCTCTTCGCTATGAAAGCATTATAATACGGATAAAATGAGAATGCATATGTAAGAGTTTATGTATTTGAGAGCACTATACATATTAATATTCATTCAACAAATGATTATAAGCAGCTACCATGCAAATAACAATTGCCAAACTGGATTTCAACCAACCTAGTGTATGGATACAAGCAATTACTCAAAGGAATGTGCACTCGAAGTCAGAATTGTCCTCCATTGCACCAATGTCCAAAATTTTGCAATGTACCCAAATATTTTTGTTGCTTTTAATAACTCAGTTGATCATCTATGAACATATATAAATAATTTTGAATTAGTATGTGGATCTTCATTCCTTACCTCTGGAGTAATGAGTTCCATATGTTTATTCTCAACTCATTTGTCCTTTTGTTTGTTGCTTAAAGTCTCTCAAATTTCAAAGGATGTTTCTAGTATTCTGAGCTCTCATGAATGAGTTAGAGCCAACTTATGTAAATCCTTCATGATTGTATAGATTTCAGTTATATCTTACTCATTCTTTGTTTTCCCGTCTTCCCAATCTGAAGAGTCATAATATTTTTTAAACTCTTTTTAGAAACATTAGGTGTTGTCTCTGTGATGCCAAACATCTGGCTGAAAATGGAATAAAGAAGGGAAACATCAGGATGTATTCACATATTCAGCTGTTTGGCATTAGGTAAGTTTCTAGTTCGCATTCAGATATACAGAGGCAGGGAAAATGTGGTCATATCTTCCTTTCTCCGAGGGTGACCAAGTGGTGCAAGAGGGTAATAGGGTTTAGGAATGATAATCGGGATATCATGGTATCAACACATCCAAAGAGGTGACTGAATTCAGTTTCTGTTCTCTGGCTTTGAAACACTATGATGATTTTCCTCTAGTGACTTGCAAAAGCAGGGAACCAAAAATGAATTCCAAAAAGGAAGCCTCCAAGAGTGTTTAGTAACTAGATGGGGGCTTTGTTACTGTTGTGGTAAGTTTAAAAGTTAGGACATCCTGTGGTTTGGAAGGATTAGAGTAAGGGACCAAAAAGAACTATTAAGGAAGTGTTCTTGAAAACCTTTTTCTCAGACGAGGCCATAATTGTGTAACTTGTATACAGCTGCAATACTTTCATAGTGTACTGCACAAGACAACTTACATGATAAATTACCTACAACATTTGGATAATGGAAGAAAAGGGCCATTTAATATTACATACAATGAGCAAAGTATTTCAGTTTCTAATTAAGTGCCCAAGTCTGTTGTACAATGAACTATTTGTTGAACTTTTAAAATATAATTTGGAACCTTGGAGTAAATGACTTACGGCCATGTGGTAAAAACAGAGACATTAATGCTGAGACACATGGATTGCATTATCTTTTCTGAGACTTGCTTGCTCTTCCACAGACTGGGCCGGACTACCTGGAGTAGCCAGAAGCAAGAATCCAGGTGACTTGCCAGGGACGACCCTACTCTACCTTAGCTGGCAGGAAGCCAAAGGTCATTCTGAAAGAAATCCTTAGGTTAATTGTTTTCTGGGCAGTGGTACCTTCTGATTTTAAAATGTTAGTGACATCAAGGACAAAGAAATCCCAGTAGGACCCAGGGAACTGTGTAATAGTTTAAGAAGGGTTCCCAGGGTCATGCTGTGCAACAGCCTGTTTCCTGAAATTCAGGGAGAAATTGAACACTTTCCTCCAGCATGGATATGTCAACTTAAGGACTCAGGAGCAACACCAGCATGTTCATGCATATATCTTGATCTCTTTAACAGTCTTAAGTTAGTTGAAGTTCCCATTTACTTTGGTTTGCTCAGAAACAGTCTCTCAGTTCTCAGGGGAAAAAAACCAATGTCTTAAAGACCTACAGAGAGGCTCAAGAGTCTTCTTGGACATCAAGGCTTTTTACTAACATTATTGATGAATCAAGTGCAAACAAATCAGATATACAAAAGCCAATTTTGTCTTGACAAACATGAATTTCATAACAAGGGAATGAGGGGTGGGTGGGAGTTAAAAAAAAAAAGGTGGGAGGGAAAACACGTGCTGAGCTTTGATGACCACAAAGTGTTATACAAAGATTTCCTGATACACAGACACAACCAAAGTTGGATTCGCTCAACACTGCTATTGTTCCTGGGGGAAGTCTGGTGATAACAGTTAGCTCAGTTGCTATTTAGTATTTTCCCGAAGTGATTCTGATATAAAAGCCTCTGTGATATCACAGTTCTGCATAGTAACTGATAGTGCCAGTATTGGGGGTGCCTTTTTTGAGAATTAGAATACACTCCTGCTTTGTATCTGTGAATATAAGCACATCTAGAATTCAGGAATACAAGTAAGGATATCAGCAAGAACTTCTTGTAGAAGAGGAATGCTTAAAATGAGTCCTAAAGGATATGAAGAATTTAGCCATTCATAGAAATGTAGTCAGATTCATAGGAAAAATGCTTCTGAATATGATAGAAGGGAATGGCATATTCAGGAAAACCACAAGTAGTCTGGATTCATAGAATGTCAAATGGGAGGAGGTAGAGGGGGATGAGATTGGAAAGGAAAGCAGGGCTCAGTTCATGACAGTATTTTGAGGGTAATGATTAACCTGAGAGAGGTTGTAATGAGGAGGAGAAATGGTTTTATTAAACAGGGTACTGGCTACAAAGTGGCCAGATGACTAGATGGAGCTAAAACTATAATTGTGTAAAAGGTTTGAGTGAGGTTGCAGTATTTCAGGAAGGAGCTTAAAAAGATCTGAAAAGTAGCCATGGAGATTGAGATAGTTGGGAGGAATGGAGAGTAAATAAAGAGAATCCTTTCCTCTAGTTACAATTCCAAGAGCTAGCAAACATGGAGAGGGAGTGGAGGGCCTGCCAACAAGCATGGACCCTGGAACACAGATTTGGGGTCCAAAAGTCTGGGTTAAGGAGCGCCTGGGTGGCTCAGTCGGCTAAGCCTCCGACTTCAGCTCAGGTCAGATCTCACGTTCGTGGGTTCGAGCCCCGTGTCAGGCTCTGTACTGACAGCTCAGAGCCTGGAGCCTGCTTCTGGTTCTGTGTCTCCTTCTCTCTCTCACCCTTCCCCCTCTCATGCTCTGTCTCCCTCTGTATCAAAAATAAATAAAACATAAAAAAAAGTCTGGGTTAAGATTCCACCTCCAAAACTTTCCAAATGCATGACCTTAGACAACTCACTTAATCTCTTTGTCTTTAGTTTTCCTGTCAATGGTAATAAAATAATATTAAACTCAAATGGTGTTATCTGAGGATTAATTGAGTTAATGTGTAAGACATTTAAAGAGTGTCTGGCAAAGAGTAAGCATTGTACATTATATTTTATTAGTACCACACACAAGTATTGTGCCAAACTCTTAGTATATATTTTCATGGTTAACTTTGAAATAACCCATGGGAAGGGCATGACCTTTATATTTTTCAGATATGGCTACTGCAACTTGGAGGGTTTACATAACTTTTCCATCGTCATAGAGCTGGTAAGTGATGAAGATGGCATATGAGTCCAGAGTCCCACGCTCTTAACATTTTGTTATGGCTTTTGTGAAAAGATAAATTTAGCAACAAGGTACAATATAAGATCCTTTCTCTCCCATTTGTGTCCAGAAGAGAATGCAAGTAGAACTACTCTTCAGGGGAGGTGGCGTGGTATCCCAGAAAGTAGGGAGTCTTGAGTTTAGGACACCTGGTTTAAATATCAGCTCCCTAATTTATGATGATTGCGTGGAGAAATTTCTTCATCTGGGTGTGGTTGAAGATGGAAGATAATCAAGCTGGAGAGAGCCCTTTATAAATGATAACATGCCAGATAAGCATTAGTCACTGGCTGTCCCTTTAAAAAGAGTAAAATAATAGTCATCCATGACTGTGACTCTATTTTTCTCAGCCACCAAAGCAAGCCATAAATAAAAGTCATCCCTCTCCAACATCATTGATTCTGCATATTCAGAAAAAAATATCTTTGTCACTTTCCATTGTAGGCAAGCTGGAAACTATTGCTTCTTACCACCTTCCAATCAGCTCTATGTTAGCATGACTCAAACATTATTCTAATTTTTATGTATTTATTTGTTTATTTTTGAGAGTGAGAGAGACAAAGCACGAGAAGGGGAGGGACAGAGACACACACAGAATCAGAAGCAGGCTCAGGCTCTGAGCCGTCAGCACAGAGCTCAATGTGGGGCTTGAACTTATGAGCCTTTTGAGCTGTGAGATCATGACCTGAGTTGAAGTCGGCCACCCAACCGACTGAGCCACCCAGACGCCCCTCAAATATTATTTTAAATTATTAATGGTATAAATGAATTCTCCTTCTAGATAGAAGGAGAGAGGAGTTAGACTAACAGATAGCAGTGCAGAATTTCCTAAACTAAGATCTTTTGTTCTCTGGGAATCCTTGAGCATATTCTCAAGGGTCGATGAGAATTTTTAATTTGGGGATTTCATATTAGTGGCAATTTAAAAATATGTACATAAGCTTATTTTTGACCATCTGATGGCACCCTCACAACCAAGAATTGTCCCATGTTCAATAGTGTTTTTGTTTTAAATTTGTTGCACCCAAGAAGTTCTACTTCATCCTGGGCTAAAGTGAAAAAGAAATGGAGGCAGAATTACTATGTAAATGGTGCATTTCTGCCAAGTGAAGGCCAAATGACATCATGTTATGGTTTCACAGTAGTTGGAACAGAGAAGAGTGTTGGAAAAAAGGACTGATCTCACAGCCCACAGATATACGGGGATGATGACCACAAAAGAACTTGAACCCTAACAGTGAGCACCATGTTCCTTTGTGAGTGGTTTAATTTTCAAGAAAACAACAACAACCATCACATGAAATAAATGTTACTAAATTGAATTTTACTGGGTTGCAACTTTTGTTTGCATTTAACTAGTAAATGTGTTTAAATTTTATAGCTTAGATGATTTATAGGCATAAAAAGTTACATCTAGGTTAGCATTGAATATATTTTAGCAGCATTATAACAAAAATTTTAAATCAACATTGATATTCAACACAACTTCCGTTTCTTTTAAAAGGAGTCTGTCCATCACTCAAATTTGAGAAACACTAAAATAATGGAAAAGAATACAGGCTTTGGAACTAGATGGAATTAGGTTCAAGACTCAGTTCTTCTACTCCCTGGCTGTACCATCCAGGTTGAGTTGCTTGGTTTTTCTAACCCTTAGTTCTTCCTTTCTAAAAGGTGTTCATTATAATAATCACAAACACTAATTCAGTTCTTCCTATGTGCCATAAAAGCTCAAAGTATTGAACCTATATCAACCCTTACTGTTAAAACAATCCTATGAAGTAGATACTAATATTCTTTGCATTCTGTTGGTGGGAATATAAACTGGTGCAGCCACTCTGGAAAACAGTGTGGAGGTTCCTCAAAAAACTATCCATAGAACTCCCTTATGATCCAGCAATAGCCCTGCTAGGGATTTACTCAAGAGATACAGAAATGCTGATGCACAGGAG